>NC_142030.1:26773333-27015833 GCF_982192425.1 Myodes glareolus
TTGGAGTTTGCTGTTTCAGGCCTACTTTGGTCTAGGCTACTGACTTTGATCTGTTTCTGTAAATCTTGGTCTGGATCCCCTCCTGCAGAAGTCCTTGGCTTGGAGTTGAACCTGTTGTGGTGGAGATCACTGACTCTGGATCTAGTCGCTGGCTCAATCCTGGTCTGCCAGTGTTCTGGGCCTGGGTTGGCTCCCAGGACTGGATTTACTCCTGGCTTCTGCTCCCTGTGGAGCTTGTCTCCTTTGGCCCTCTCCATCCTAGGTGTCTCCTTCAGTTCCACTCCTGTGGAATTTGTTGCCCAAGGTGGAATTCCTTGCTTCAGGGCAACTTTGGCCTAGGTAACAGGCTTTGACCCATATCTCTAAATCCTGGTCTGGATTCCCTCCTGCAGAGGTCCCTGGGTTGGAGTTGGACCTGGAAATGTTTCTGGTTCTGGTTTACTGCCTTGGAGGTCCCAGGCTCGGGTGTGCCCAAACCCACAGAGGACCTGCTTACTTCCTCAGAGGTCTCACACTAACGCTCAGACACACAGGGATTCCAGGTTCCTGCCTATTTCCTTTGATGTCCCAGACCAATGCCCGAACCCACAGAGGACCTGGCTCAGGCCTACTCTCTCTGAGGTTCCAGACTTGCACCTGGCCCCGCCAAGATCTCTGGTTCCTGTCTATTCCCTCAGAGGACACAGGTTCACTCTGTCAGCCCAACCCAGGTCCTGGCTCTGGCCTAGTTCCTGGGAGGTCCTAGACTCTCGCCCAGACCCACTGGGTTGTTGGCTTAGGTCTACTCCCTTGAAGGTCCCAGATTCACAGCCGGACCCTCAGGAGTCTCTGGCTCACTTGCTCAGCAGTTACTCCGCTGTACCTGTTCCTGTTACTCCCCTGTACCTGTTCCTGTTACTCCCCTGTACCTGTTCCAGTGGAGAATGTTGACTCTCAAGGTCACTGTTTTCTAACCACCTTGTGAGAAATAACCCATGCTACAGTGACCTCTCCAACCAGTCTTACTCCTAAAACACGCCAGGATGGAATTTCTAGCATGTAGAAGGAGGCACAGTAGGGCTAGCGAGTGGGGACTGGCAAAGCCTGGAGCCTGGTTTCTAGAAGATTATTCTGATGGTATGTGGTTATGGGGCAAGGGCACAGAATAAAACAGGAGCAGTTCCAGCCATTCAGACACGATGAAGACTGTAGACCTGCCAGACAGCATGCGGTGGAAGCGTGGACATGCAGGAAAGAAAGTGGGTGCAAGAAGAGTTGAGGAGTTAAGTGTCCTAGGGATGGGTTAGGTGAGCTCAAGGCAAAGGGAGGGATAGACACAAAGGCACCTACATAGCAACATTGTCCGTGGCATTTTCATAACAAGAGAACGAGTGTCTCCCATATTTCAAGATTTCATGTTTCAAAGTTACAGCTAACTGATGGAGATTACTTGCATTCTGATCTCTGGCTCCCAGTCCCAGTGCACAGAGACAAACACTTTCTGTCTTATTTTCGGCACTCTTTAAATGCTCAAGAGCAGGCCGGCTCTTCAGCTTAGACCAGTCAATCTTATACGCCGCTCCTCAAGGGTGATGGCTTTATTCAACCCGTGATTTGAAAAAAATACTATTTTTATAACTTACATGATTCATGTGCCTTTTAACAGTCTCATGAAATTGTATTTTCGAGTGTTTTAAAATATATCCACGGATCGGGCAGGCATCCCAGCAATCGATATCAGAACAGTTTCATCACGTCCAGGGAAATCCCGGACCTATTAGCAATCATTTCCCAATGCCCCTTCTTGCTCCCAGACTTAGGCACCTCCTAATCTTCTTTCTTTCTCTGCAGATGTGCAGACTCTAGAATGTTCACATAAGCCGCCCTGCGGTATAGGGAATCCTTCACCACTTCCTTCACGTAGTATTCCTTTTGGAATTCCACCATGTTCTATCATGTTTCAATGCTTCTCTCTGGGGTGTTGAATAATAGTCCTTTGTATACACATCCTAAATTTTCACCAGTTGATGGGTCTTAGGATTGTTGATACTTTTGGGCCCTTATAGATAACACTGCTTTGAAATTTACCTAGAAGTCCACCTGTGATATCAAGTGGGATGACTCCCTGGTAGAGTCATGGGGACTACAATGTTCTGTACACGGTGACAGAGTAATTGGTGACAGCAATAGCAGAGATCTCGTCAGCAAGTGGAGATGACGCTGTGACGGCTCCAAGCATTTGTCTGCAGTTCTGTCTTATCCCAGGACTCCCCTTGGATCTTCCTTAGTTTTTCTCTTTTGCTTCCATGTCCCTTTCTTTCTCGATACCCCTTATGAGTCCTGTGCCTTCTCTAACACTGCTGGGTGCCCTGCAGCTCAAGGACAGTGCTGAAGCCTTTGCTAACTCTGTGGTAATGAACTTGGGCATGAATAGGAATGTAGAGGAAATAACTGTTTTTTTTTTTTTTTCCTGAGACAGGGTTTCTCAGTAGCTATGGAATCAGTCCTAGAACTTGCTCTGTAGACCAGGCTGGCCTTGAATTCACAGAGATCTGGCTGCCTCTGCCTCTCGAGTGCTGGGATTAAAGGCATCTGCCACCACCACCGCCCAGCAGAAATAACTGTTTTTTTTTTGTTTTTGTTTTTTTTTTTTTTTTGTCATGAGGAGCCAGGCGGTGGTGGTGCACACCTTTAATCCCAGCACTCAGGAGGCAAAGACAGGTGGATCTCTGTGAGTTCGAGGTCAGCCTGGTCTACAAGAGTGAGTTCCAGGACAGGCTCCAAAGCTACAGAGAAACCCTGTCTCGAAAAACCACTATTTAGGTGGCGATACTTAATAAAAACAGTAAGTAGTATTGTCTACAGATTATATACTGTAATTACTACTAACACATTATTTTACTGTAATAGTAGAATTTTGTTTATACAACTATTCAGAGATTCATGTCCTTCAATCAAAAAGATCGGACTTTTTCTATATCTTATGCAAGATGATCATCTTCATGGGTATTTGTCCTAATAGTGATACTAACGTAAATTGTTAAACTTATCACATTTAAGAACATTATTAATCTGAAGAAGGTGGAAAACAATTGGGAAAACCCTTGCATCAAAGCTTTTAACTTTGTTTATTACTAGTGCATGTCTGAGTGTGGGTGCGCGTGTGGCGCAGTGTGCGTGTGGCGCAGTGTGCGCGTGTGGAGGACAGAGTACAGCTTCTGGAGCCTGCGCTTCCTTCCTCCGTGGGTTCTTGAGATCTAATTCAAGTTGTCAGGATTAGAGGCAAGCGTCTTCGCCTGCTGAGCCATTTTCCTCAGCTCCAGTTTCCTCAGATTACCTTGCATTTCACTTTTATTTATTTATTTGCTTGTTTTGGGACAGGGCCTCTCTGTGTAGCTCTGGCTGTTCTGGAATTTGCTGTGTGGATCACACTGGCCTTGATCTCAGAGCTCTGCTTGCCTCTGCCTCCTGCGTGCTGGGATTAAAGTCTAGTTTACCTTTCGAAAGTTAGCTGATTAAAACAGCTTGAGGGCAAAGTTCTTTTTTTATTGATGGGAAATTGCTAAACTTATTTTTCTGTAATTTCCTTTTATGTTCAGGTAGACAGGTATCTAATTAAATGTTATTGTTTGACATCAAACAATTGATCAAACATTTCAATAAAGGCAGAGCTGTCTGTTCCGTGTTGATGCTGAATAGTGTCTGCCTCCGAAATGGCCTTTCATAGTAACTCATAATGTCAGTGATTTCTCTCTTTGATTTGCACGAAGGAGTCAGAGTTAGTTCTCTTTTGAAAAGAGGAACCTCAAAGCGGAGGCTGAGCTGGCACTGCAGAAGCGGACCAAGACTCATCAGGCGTTTGGGAAGAGTTGCTCGGAGCAGTTTCTTTTGACACTGATAACTTATTGGCTTTTGAAGTGTGATACAGGAAAGTTTCCCTAAACAAGCTTCCAGTCTCAAGCAAGGGTGGCCTACTTTGGAATTCTTGGCCTAAAGTTGCCTGGATGGTTTTTGAACTTCTTTTCCTACTGTTCTCCAAAGGAAACAAGAGTCTGCAAATTTGTTTTGGAAACTGTGTTGTTCATTTTTTCATACTTTTAAAAATGGACTTAAATGATAAACCACTTTTATTTTGTTAATTTGTTAATGCGGGTACACAGTACACCCCAACTATGCTCCCTAACGCCTCCCTGGGACCCCCACCAGCCCCACCTTCCTCATCACAAATCTCTTTCTCACTTTTATAATATTTGTTTTGTTTTGTGACCCACTGAGTTTAACCAGGGTCTTCTCTGTGACCATGGGTTTGGAGCTATTTTTTGGAACCCAGTAGGCTCAGCAGTAGGTACAAAGGCCCCCACCCCAGCAGTCTCTTAGCTGTGAAGAGTTCAAAGGTAAGGGATAGGGAGTGTCTTGTGAGCCTCTCCTCATTCCCTGACTTTTTGCTGACAGAGGCAGGTCTTGTCTGGGCGCAGCTCAGGAAAGTAAGCATTGTGTGTAATTGCATTAGCTGTGTTGTGTCTAGAATGACATTTTATAGTTCTTCACTCTGCCTTCTAGGTCGTGCATACTTCCTGCCCCTTCTGCAGCGTTCACCAAGCCTGAGAGGGGCTAGCCTAAATATCTTGTCTGGCCCGGGGCCAGCAACCATTGCTTATGCTCTGCATTCTGGGCTGTCAGGACCCTCCCCGCTCCCTGCTGCTCACTGTAAGAAGCTTCTCTGACTAAGGCCGCTTTTGTTCCCAGGTGTAAGTTTAGATATCGGAAAGTCAGTTCACTGCTTTGACAACTTGGTTAAAAAGCAGTAGCTCCTTGCCTGGGTCTATAGCCTCCCTAGGCCCAGTTGTTACACGCTGTTACAGTACCAGGGGTGAGATGGAATTCTCCTCCTCTCCTGTAGCTCCTGGTCTGGGTCTCTAGCCTCCCTACACAGAGCTGTTACACAGTGTTACAGTACCAGGGGTGAGATGGAGTTCTCCCCCTCTCTGTGGAGCTCTCCTCAAGTCCCCCATCACACTCTCTGGGTTTCAATGTTTCCAGGCATAAAGAGGCAGCACGGGCAAAATGTTTCGGAAGGCACACGGAAGAGATAGATGGAGCCCGGTAACAGAGCGTTTCAAGAGAACTAAATGGCATTAACATGACAAAAGATACGAAAACATTGTGTCACTCAGTCTTTTTTGGCTGAGTGACAAATACTAGAGTAAAAAGGAGGGATGCTTTCCTGGACCACCGTTTCAGCACACAGGCCGCCGGCTGTGTGGTCACGGTTTTGCTTGTTGCGGTGATGTGGGACCGGCATGGTGGCAGGATTGTGTGACAAAGAAGGACTGTTTACCTCACGAGGGCAGGGACACAAATAGAGAGGAGACGTACTCTTCCAGGGTACGCCCGCAGTATCTGTCTCCTCCACCAAGGCCTCCTCTTCTAGTGTCTACCACCTCACAGTCATGCCACTAGGGCAGGTCACTGTTTAGGTCACAATCTCAATGGTCCAGTCACCTCTCAATGATTGGACCCAGCAGATGAGGACCCTGCTTTCAAAGCATGAGCCTTTAGGGGACATTTCTTATATAAACTACAAAACCACCGTGCATCAGAATTAGAAAAACCCACAGGTGGGTGAAGGACTTTGGGGAAGAATGATAAGCGGAAAGAAAAAGGTATTGTTTCACTTTCAACATGAAAACCAGACTGAAGGGACATGGGAACAAAGAGACACAAGGGAAGGTAAACAAGAAAGACAAATTTAAACGCATATCTAATTTTTTTCCGTTTACTTATTTATGCCTTGTGGCAAGCACAGAATGGTGCACATAGGGAGACCAGAGGACTCCCGGCAGGAGTTGGCTCCCTCCTTCCACCGTGTGGGTCCCTGGGATGCAGATCCGGCATTCACACATGGCAGCAAGTGCCAATCCCACCGAGCACCTCACAGCCCAAGAAATACAATTTAAAAACAAAAAAGAAGTGAGATAATTAAAACAATTCTAAAGTGATAGATATGAAAGATAAGAGAACTTGTGCATTGATTAGCAGGAGATCCTGGAGAGGAAGACCAAGGAAAGGGAGCGGGACAAGCAGAAAATCTCGAGTCAAGAGAACTTCCCGAAGTGTTCCCTGGGGCACTTTGAACTGTGTAGCAAAGCCCATGATGCACCTGGGCATATTGACCCACGAATACCAACACCAAGCTTAATTGTAGAATAGTGCTTGAGCTTTAAAGAAAACATTTTCTTTTTCTTGAAAGCTTTTCGGCACAAATAGCATGCTACTTACAAAACAAAGAAAATTGGATTATTATCATCCTTTGATGACAAAACTGTATGCCAGAATAAAGTGAAACAATATGCTTAAAATATTCGAGGAAAGAACCTATGAGTTGGGGCTTTATATGTAGAAAGACTGACAGGAATTTTGATCAACTTGCAAGAAGCTTCAAAAATCATTCTCATGGACCTTTATTTTAAAAATCTTCTAGCCGGGCGGTGGTGGTGCATGCCTTTAATCCCAGCACTGGGGAGGCAGAGTCAGGTGGATCTCTGTGAGTTCGAGGCCAACCTGGTCTACAAGAGCTAGTTCCAGGACAGGCTCCAAAGTTACAGAGAAACCCTGTCTCAATAAAATAAAATAAAATAAAAAAATAAAAAATCTTCTAGAGAGGACTGGAGAGACAGCTCAGTGATCAAGAGAACCTTGCTCAATTTCTGGTTTCCACATGGCAGCTCACAACTGTCTGTAACTCCAGTTCCAGGGCATCTGATGAGACATTCCAACCCCACTTTCTTCTGATTCATGAGGATCAAGGATGTTGGCACAAAGTCCCTAGTAACACACGAGGAAATAATCCTAGTGCCCAGTTTAGGGTCTCGAAATCCATTGTTCTGCCCGGGCATGGCTGAGCTTACTTATAATCCCAACACTCAGGATGCAGAGGCAGATTGATGGTGAACTTGAGGCCAATCTCACCTACATCATAATGATGATGTCTTACATAGCAAGGCCTTGTCTGAAAAAACACAACAAACAAAAAACCCCAAAAGACGAAAGCAAAACACTTAGGGCTTTTTGGAAAAGTGACTACTTAGATCTAAAGTGGAAAGTATATAAGATGAACCAGCACCTTGACTATCACATAGTGGGGAAGTTAGGAAAGATGGCTGGAGCTGTGGACAAGAGATCTATGCTATTGGAAGAGGCTCCTGCCGGTTAAAAGTCAACAGGATTTCATCCGAGTGTGGTGGCGCATGCATTTAATCCCAGGACTCAGAAGGCAAAGGCAGTAGGAGCTCTGTGAGTTTGAGCCCAGCCTAGTTTATAAAGAGAGTTTCAGGTCAGCTTGGGCTACAGGTAAGACCCTGTGTTTCAAATAACCAAATAAACAAACATACAAAACAAAACAAACAGAAAAAAGAACAAAAACCCTAGAAGTTCACAGTATTTTAAAAGAAAGACTTAGTTGGATGGCATTTATCAGTTTGTTTTTTCTGAAACTGCAAGTAACAGTCCATGGCTTACCATTCCCCTTTGAGCCGTATGACTGGCTGGCAAAGGAAAACAGTGTAGTAGAATTAGGAGATTACCTCCCTGTCTCAGTTGAGTCAGGAGCACAGGTATTTAGTGAAGTAGCTGTACTGTTGATGTTTTTACTTCTCACTCTGGACTGCTACCCAGCTCCCAAACAGCCATGCCCAGCCTTTGTTTGGCTTGTTTCTAGCCAGCTTTTCTTAAATTATCCCATCTTTTTAAATATTTTTAAAGATAAGTTTATTTAGTATGTATATAGTGTTCTGCCTGCAGGAGGCCAGAAGAGGGCACCAGATCTCATTATAGATGGTTGTGAGCCACCACGTGGTTGCTGGGAATTGAACTCAGGACCTCTGGAAGAACAACTAGTGATCTTAACCTCTGAGCCATCTCTGCAGTCCCACCTCTAGGCTTTTACTGTTTTCCATTTCGGTGTATCTTGTCTTTTCTTCTTATTTCATGTCTGGCTGTGTGGCTGGGTGGCTGCCCCTGGTGTCCTCTCGCCTCCTTTTCTCCAGCCTCCATCTTCTCTTCCTGGGTTTCTCCTTCTATTTATTCTCTCTGCCTGCCAGCCCCGTCTATCCTTTCTCCTGCCTTGCTATTGGCCGTTCAGCTCTTTATTAGACCATCAGGTGTTTCAGGCAGGCAAAGAACCACAGCTTCACAGAGTTAAACAAACGCAACATAAAAGAATGTAACACATCTTTGCATCATTAAACAAATGTTCCACAGCATAAACAAATGTAACACATCTTGAATGAATATTCCACAACACAGCTGCCAATATTTTTCTTTTAAAGTGAGGGCTGTAGAGATGACTCAGGGGTTAAGAACACTTGTTGTTCATGCAGAGGATCCAGGCTCAATTCCCAGCACCCAGGTGCTGGCCCATAGGATCTTAACTCCCATCACAGGGGAACTGATGCCCTTTTCTCTCTCGTGTGGACACCAGGCATGTATGTGGTTCACATGCATGCGTGTAGGAAAAGCACCCACCTTCACCTTTAAAATGTTTCAGAAAAAGCAGAAAGCAGACATTAAAGGAGATGGTGAGAACAAACCATTGCTTATCTCTGACGAAGGGATGGGTTAGATTCTTGTCAAGCTGGTTTCAGGCGCTCATTTTCTGGCACTATAGAGAACAGAGGGCAATGAAAAAAGGTACCAGAAAGATGTAGCTGCCAAAGTCTATAGTGTGGAAAACATCACAGGTAAAAGTAGCCTTAGACAGAGAGACTGCAAGGAAAGGGAAGGGTTGGATGAAGATGTATTAAGTTTGAAAGAGATCAGACTAAGCTATCGCTGTGTTTAATGATGCATGCATGGATGGTAAACCAACAAAATGGCTCAAAAAGTCATTTCTTAAAAGAGGGAGTGAATGGCTATGGCTAATATGGGGCACATGGAAGAGTTTCCTGTGTAGCTGAAAAAGGTATTATTGACTCATGTAGCAATTATAATAATATTCTCCTGAAGATCTGTTTCAATGCTGTTATTCTTCTTCTTCATCATATTTGTGGGTGCCCATCCTTCCTTATCTGGCCATTAAACTACGGTAGTTTTGGAAGAGTTTCAAAGTAAATGACAGATATATTCTTTCCCCTCCATACTGTATTACCCTAACAACACCAACAATTTTGATATTTGTTTTCCCTTGTGATGTGAAGTTTATATAAAATGAAATAGACATATCTGAAATGTATGACCACTGAGCTTTTGTTGTTGTTTTTCTAGACAGGGTTTCTCTGCAGCTTTGGAGCCTGTCCTCGAACTAGCTCTTGTAGACCAGGCTGGCCTTGAACTCACAGAGATCTGCCTGCCTCTGCCTTCCGAGAGCTGGGATTAAAGGCGTACACCATTATCGCCTGGTTTATCCACTGAATTTTGACATGTAACTCACACTCTTACGAAGACAATCATCACCCCAAAACTTCCTCCCAAGTCTCTAAGGTCTGAATATATTCTTTTCCCTTTCAAACTCAGAGATGAAAGATAAAATTAGTTGGGCATGGTGCCGTGCCAACAACTCAAGATCTTGGAAGATTAAATCAGGAGAATCATTTTAACTAGGAGTTCAAGGATAGCCCGGGCAAGCCCCATCTCAAGACGAAAAAAAGAAGAAGGAAGGTGAAAGAAAGGAAGGAAGGAAGGAAGGAAGGAAGAAAGGAAGAAATTGATTTTATTTTGAGCAAAATGGGGAAAATATTTTTAATTCTTTTCTCTGAAAATCCCAGTTTTAAAGGTCTACTCTAGTATCACTGGAATACAGTTATTAGATTAGCATTAGTAGTAATACTGAGAGGTGGCATAGAGCAGGGGCTAATATTCTGGGGCTAGACTGCCCCACTTTTATTCATGGGTCTCTCCCTTATCTCGGTTACTTCTTTGCCTCAGTTTTGTTCTGTGAAAGATGGAGATAATGTCAACCAGGTGATACTTGTGAAACTTAATGAGGAATTATATGTAAAGTATTTAGAATAGGGCCTGGCATATAGTAAGTGCTTGCTTTTATCATTATTAAATTATTGTTCTACATTGTGTATTATTTCTTCCAAGAACCGTCTGACAATTGTGCCCATATTTTAAATTATATTAGCAACACTTATTTAGACTTAATTAGATTGGAGGGTGGATTAGATGCAGCTAATGCCTTAACCATGGCCCATCATGTAATCTGAAGCCATTTGTTTTAGCAGCCTCTAGAGGCCAGCCATTTAGAACATTTCCATGTGGTCTTGATGCAGCCTGTGCCTTCTCTCGGCAGAGTCCTGCAGGAGATCTGTATAATAGCCCAAACGGTGTAGGAAATACCTACCAGGCTCATCATGGGAGCGGCTTGATTATAAATTAGAGTATTACCAGGAAAACCTTGGAGGTCCCAAGGAAATCAATACTTTGCAAATGCCCGTGATTGTTCTATTTATCATTCTCCCAATGAGTCGCTTCTTTTCATTATCCAGGCGTACTAATGGAACAGATTGGGTCAGCCTGTATACAGTCAGCTATTGGTGTCTCCTCATTTGTTTCTCCTTGGGTCATTTTCTCTGATGCTGTCCCTGTCTCTATCACCACCACCTCTGAGCAATTTCTGTTGTATAACATGGTCGGCATGTTCGATGGGTTCAGCCCACCCCAAGATTTTATAGGGGCTGGATCTACTGTTTTTCAGTGGGTGAGCAGGAAGATACCTTTTAAAGAGTTTAACTTTGCAGCTTTGGAATTTAGCTCAGTAATTTGAAATTCTGTTTGAATTTTTTTTTTTACCAGTGTATCAAATAGCTTGCCGACAGTGTAGCAGATCCTTTATTCTCAAAAGATGATTTTTAAATTAAAAATTATTTCTCTTTCTCTCCTTCTCCTTCTCCTTCTCCTTCTCCTTCTCCTTCTCCTTCTCCTTCTCCTTCTCCTTCTCCTTCTCCTTCTCCTTCTTCTTCTTCTTCTTCTTCTTCTCTTCTTCTTCTTCTCTTCTTCTCCTTCTCTCTCTCTCTCTCTCTCTCTCTCTCTCTCTCTCTCTGTGTGTGTGTGTGTTTGTGAGAATTTAGATATCCACATGCAGAAGATTCAAATTAGATCTCTATCATCTTTCATTCACAAATTAGATCTCTATCATCTTTCATTCACAAATTAGACCTCTATCTTTCATTCACAAATTAGACCTCTATCTTTCATTCACACAGAAACCAACTCAAAATGGACCAAAGACCTTCATGCAAAAGTCTGTATGAATTAACCAGGTGGTGGTGGTGCATGACTTTAATCCCAGCACTCAGAGGCAGAGGCAAGGGGATCTCTGAGTTTGAGGTTAGCATGGTCTACAGAGCGAGTTCCAAGAAAGGCTCCAAAGCTACACAGAGAAACCCTGTCTCAAACAAAACACAGCAAAACAAAAACCCCAACTCTTTATTAATTTGTTCTCTGTTACTGACAAAAACTAACTTGGGGGAAGGGTTTTATGTTCCTTCATTAAGGGGATCCAAGGCAGGAGCTGAGCAGAGACCAGGAGGGCGGTTGCCTAGCGCCTTGCTCATCTACCTTTAGTTTTTCCTCTGTGGACGGCGGCTTGCATATTTTTTCCTCTACTTGCCCAGGATTGGCACTGCCCACAGTTCATTAACTGACCCATGTTAATTAGCAATCAATTCATGCCCTGCAGACATGACTACAGGCCAATAGGATGGAGGCAATTCCTCACCTGAGACTTCCTCTTTCAAGTGTGTCAAGGTGATGACTGAAGCTAACTGTGACCACAAACTCCAAAACTAGTGGAGGAAAAGCAGGGGAGGTACTTGAGGATTTTGGCACAGACAAGGATTTCCAAGGACTTTAAGAGCATCAGAAACTAGCAAACAAAGAATAGATGAGTACAACTTCATCTAGTTAAAAAGCTTTGGCACAGGAAGGGAAATGACAGAAGGAATAGATAACCTAGAAAACGGGAGAATTTGCTAATTATCCATCTCATAGAAGATTAATATTCAAAATATATAAAAGCTTCAAACCATTAATAAACACCAGCCAGCAAGCAAATGACCCAAACAGACATTTCTCAAAAGAATACATAAAAATGATCAATTCATTTATGAAATATATGTTCAGTGGCTGAGCATGGTGGTATATATCTGTAGTCTCAGTACCATGGAGGCAGAGGCAGAAGGATTGCCATACATGGTGAGACCTATCTCAGAAGAGGAACAGAACAAAACAAACTGCTCAATATCTTTATCCATCAGGGAAATCCAAGTCAAGCTACAAAGGAAGTTAGATACAGTGATGTAGGCCTGTAACCTAGATACGGTAGTACAGGCCTGTAAGCCCGCTCCCGGGAGGATGAGGCAGGGCAGTGGTGGGTTTAAGAACAGTCCGAACTGCACAGTAACACTTCACTTAAAAACAAGCTGACCAAAGACAACAAACAAAACCCAGTAGACACCCAGGAAAATTTCATCTCACGCCCGTTTGATATAGTCACGTTGCTATTGCTGTGATGGAACACCGTGGCCAAAGCAACCTGGGAGGAAAGGAAGGGTTGATTCAGATCACTCTTCCATAGCACAGTTCTTCCTCAAAAGAAGTCAGGACAGGGAAGGAGCCTGGAGGCTGGAGCTGATGCAGAGGCTATGGAGGGTGCTGCTTACTGGCTTGCTGATCATGGCTTGTTCAGCCTGCTTTCTTATAGAACCCAAGACCACCCAGCCTGGGAATGTCACTACCCACCATGGGCTGGGCCCTCCCTATCAATCACTAACTAAGAAAATGCCCTACAGGCTTGCCTACAGCCCAAGCTTACAGAGGCATATTCGTGATTGAGGTTTCCTTCTCTCAGGTGGCTTTAGCTTGTGTCAAGTTGACATAAAACTAGCCATCGTACCATTAGACCAGCTATTAGTAAGAAAATGGGGAAGAGAAAGAGGTAGAAGAAGGGTGGTGAATATGATTGACATATGACACCTGTATGGAAATGTCACAGTAAATCTCAATAATTTGTACAATTAATATGTGTTGATAATTATAATAAGGAAAGTCCACTCAAAAGGTATTGCTGTTCTTCTAGCTGCAGTTAAAGAATGGCGTCCATGCAGAGGGTTCTGTTCTTCTCTTCCTCTATGCTGTTTCTCTCTAAATAGTTGGTAGTGCACCTCCAGCGTTTCTTCTTTTCACTTGTACCCATGAAAATGTTCACATAATAGTTTTGTAGTCAGCCGTGTTCTACAAGAGATGACAGTTCTAGACGGCCAGTTGCCTCTTACTGTCTGATTGCATAAGCTCACATATTGCAGCTGTACAATTCTTAGAGACACATACAAAGCTCACTTAATCCCTCTCCTTCTTTTGGTCTGTGAATTTCTGAGTACATATGTTCTCCTGATCGACATTAGATCTATCTTATTATTGTTCTGAGCTCTACATCTTGCCCATGTCTTCTCTACTTTAGGATATCCTCTATGCTTCACCCTTGCCAAGGTGTGAAATACAATGTCTTTTCTGTGCACTTCCCAAGATGCCAAAACCTGAAGGCATTACACACAACAGGCTTGTAACAACATGAAAAACTTTTAAAAATGTGATTATTGAAGACTCCTGTCCTTCAGTATGATTTCTCATGGGTTTCCATGCCTTCTACCCATTGACATGAGGAATCTTAATGCTGTGGCTTCTTTTCTACCGCTGGGCCCCAGAAGATCATTCTGCAATGGCAGGTGGCTGAAGGACTTGCATTCTGCTTCTACAGATGGCGCCAGTAAGAACTGAGCAGAAACTCTGTCAGTGTCAGAAGAACGAAGCAGACCAGAACAGCGCTGTAAGGGCTCTCAAAGCTGAATTCTCCTTGAAACTAAATCTCACAAGGATTTAGATAGAATCAAGACTCATGTGAAAAACAATACAAACAAAGTATCTAGTGACAGAAATTATTCATTACACCAAAAATTAGGAAAACCACAATTCAAGTAAGAAAAGACCATCAGCTGATGTGTTAGTGCCAATACTGATATGGATCAATTGCTGAAATTATTTGGCAAAGATTCTAGTCACCATCATAAAAATGCTTCAGCAATCAATTGCAAATGTTCTTTAAACAAGCAAAAAATATTAATGTCAGCAAAGAAAGTTATAAAAATGTTTCAAATAGAAACCATAAAATTTAAAAATCTAGCAATTAAAAGAAAAATTTTGCTGGATAGATCGAGAACTGGAGTGGCTATGATGGAGAACAGAACCAATAGACTTGAAGATGAACCAATAGAATTTATTTACCTGAACAACTAGAAGAAAATACAATGAAAAAATTAATCAGAGCCTTAGAGACCTAAGGAACGTTAACAACATAATGCACATTTGTGTCATGGGAGTCCTTTTTGGAAAGAAGGAAAGGAGTATTATTGACTGTGCATTCATAACAATAGCAGTTGCTAAGAATTTACCAAGTTTGGTAAAAGAGAAACTCTACATATTCCAGAGCTGAGTTAAACCCCAATAGAATAAATACAAAGAAATATTTATCAAGATATATAATTAAACTTCTGAAAAACAAGAAAGAAAAATCTTAGAAGCAGTCTAAAAGAAGTTGGGTGTGGTGGTGTATATGCCTTTAATCCCAGCAGTTTGTGAGTTCGAGGCCAGCTTGGTTTATAGAGCAAGTTCCAGAACAGCTAGGTCTGTTACACAGAGTAATCCTGTCTCAAAAAACAAACAAACAAACAAAATAATAATTTCCAAAGGCCAACAGATTTCACAAGCTGAAAAGTATGAAGGTCATGGAGAAGAGATATAACATTTTTCAAAATTTCAAGTGTTAAAACAAAAGAACCTCGAATCCCAAATGCCGTATATCAAGAGAGATCATTCTTTAGGAATAAAAAAAGTCAGTGAAACTATTTTGATGCTGCTATTATTTTTTATTTGGTTCCCAGAGATCAAATTGCAAAACAAGACATGCTCGCTTGTGCTATAGCGGCACTACAGGTATAGGAGTAACCAGTTGCTCTCTGGTTAGATTCAAGGCCAACTCCACTGGAGGGAATTCATGTCAGGTACTAGAAATCTTGTTAAAACAACAAAACAAAACAAAACAAAACTCATGGTAGCGAGGATCAGATCCTGGGTGGGAACTGAATAAAATTCTTTAGCTAAATTGATATAGTGTGTGAAGAAACCCTCTAGAGATTTACGTTTACACCCATGAGTAAACATTACTCTCAGCATTAATGTGAAAAACCTCTTTCTTGCAAAAGGTGGTGAGTGAAGAAACCGATGCCTGCGTAAGGTGTTGAGTCCTAGACAAGTCATTTCTACTATCCTAAGGCTCAAGGATCATTAAAGTAGAGAGGGGGAAAAGAATAGAAAAATCAGAAATAAGATCTGTGAAATAACATTTTCTGAGCAAAATGCAGCCGTTCCATTAAGAAAGTCACAGTAGATTTGGGTATTGGCACCACTGGCACCATTGTCACCAAGCATGGGCCCATCCACAGTCAGCATGAATGGAGGAGGACCCTTACTGACAGATCCAGTGAGAGGGAAAATTATCCCTTGAAAGCAAGACTTTTTCTTGATCCAGAGAGTAGAAGCTGAGATAAGATTTGAATTTGTCTGTTCAAGATCATATAAGGAGCCACAGATGGAATCATGCCAGGTGTCAGAAAATAAAGGTGCCTTGGAGTCAGAGAGATGTGCTAAGCTGCACAAGTTCAGTTCCCAGCACACACACTGAGGGACTCACAACTCACAACGGGCAATTCCAGCATTAGAGAATCCATTTTCCTCTTCTGGACTCTGCACTCACAGTGTGGCCTCAAACTCACAAAGATTCATCTGCCTTTGCCTCCTGAGTACTGAGATTAAAGGTGTGGGCCACCACTGCGCAGCTGGAATTTTCTATCCCTCATTTCTTTATAGATTTTAAACGTAAAAATGATGTATTATTTAATTGTGCATTATGAACTGTAGGTAAATTATCTTTTATATTTTGAGGCAGGTTCTTTCAATGATTTACACACACACACACACACACACACACACACACACACACACCCCACATACATGTTTAAAATGTTCTATCTAGTTGAAGTTCATATTTTCCCACTGTTGTGTAATGCTGTATTATGGGACTTTCAGAGTATTTTAGCCATTGTCCTGTTGCTGCAGACTTCGCTAGTTTCCAGCATTTTTCCCACCCACACTGGAAAGGCTACAAGAACACGCTTGTCCTGTTTCCTAGTGCAGAGGTGGAAGTGTTTCTCTGAGGTATTTGAAGTTCTTGGGTGGATTTGTTCTCAGCTCCGCAGCTCTGCTTTGTATTGCAGGTGACTGTCACCCCCAGACTGTGTGTTTCTGGCTTCTGTCTCTGCTGGGTTGGTAAGTGGGAGGTGCTGCCTGTGGAAAGATTGCAGGGCACAGCCAGGTGTGCCTCACCCCTGAGCCCTGCCTTGAGCAGTATCTCTGGAAATGGCGATGGGTGAGTTAGATCTGGAGCAGACCTACTAAGACACGAGCTTCTGGAAGGTGACTGCTGTCCATGCCATAGCATTGCATTCTTCCTTTGCCTCTCTGTACTCGGGGTTAGCACTGAGAAGGGTAAAGGAGTAAGCATTTTAGGCTTTGTGTGTCATACCGCCTCCATTACACTTTATTCAGTTCTTTGAACAGATTTGTCTGTGTTTCAATGAAACTACATTTCTAAGAACTGGTGCTAGGCTGGCGTTGTCCGTTAGGTCAGTGTCTGATGACACCCATCAGGCTCAAAGATGGCGACAGCTGCCTGCTGTTGCTGACATTTCCATCACATCATTATCCTGTGTGATTTCTTAGATGCTCCATCATTTATGGGTACATTCCCCTGTCCTAGTAACCGTATATTAGTAATTTGTGGGTACTCTATTGGGCTCTGGCTATTCCTGTGGCATTGCTTGGATGTTTTGGTAGTTTTTGGTAATTTTTGTGGAAAGCTTCTGTCTTCAGCATGCTAACCCCGGTACCTCTAGATTGGTAGAGCTTAAAGTCCCAAGTTCTCTCTTCCCTGTCAGCTGGTCAAGGCTGTCCCATGGCCTTTTGTTTGTTGTTGTTTGTATATTTTGGGTACAAAGTCTTTGTTTTCGGGGTGTTGCAAGGCATTCTCTCAGTTTATAGGCTTGCCCTTCCTTTATGAACTCCTGATGAATATGTCATTATTATTATTATTATTATTTGGTGGTGCTGGCCATCAAATCCAGGATTTTCTACATATTGAGCATTCTTACCATTAAGCCACATACATGCCCAACCTCAGAATCATGCAGTAAAAATTTTCAAATGTTTAATAATGTTAGCACATTTCCGTTTATTAAAACATCTTCTACCCCAAACACACGAGGATAATCTCCTTTAAAGTTTGAACTCTGTCTTTCCCAGTCTGAAAGTTTTAATCTATCTGGATATATTTTTATATTTCATATAGCACAGGAATCCAGTTTAACCTTTGCCCGTGTGGATGACCAATGCCAGTTAGCCTGTCTTTTCCCCAATGCCACTCTTAAGATACACTAAATGTCTGCCTATGCTTGCCACCTATCCACAGGCTATTTGCTCTGTCTGTGTGCCAGCAAACATTGCCTTGGCCACAACCATTTTCTAAGTCTTCCTCTCTGGTGAGCAGACCCTCCTCCCTTACTGCCTACTGCTCTCTTTCAGGAGTGTCATGGCTAGCATATGGCTTTTCTCTTTCATTTACACCTTAGAATCAGCCAGTTGGGTTCTTATTTATTGGGGACTTATTGCGATTTCAGCTAAATGAGAGAGATTTCAGAGTATGACATGATTTTGTTTGTGACAAACCTACCTTCAAATTGCAGAGAAGACTTGTATGCGTGAAACAGTGACCAGCAAAGGGTAGTAGGTACAGAGCTGTGTGGAATATATGAAACATACTGGGGACACTCAGAGCTCATCTGGAGACGGATAACAGGAGAGATTAGCAGTATCTCAAATCTTACAGGGTGTACTGGTTTGAATAGGTATAGCCCCCATAGATTCATGTATTTGAATGCTTGGTTATAGGAAGTGGCACTATTAGGAGGCCATTTGGAGGAGGTGTGGCTTTGTTCCAGGAAGTGTGTCACTGTGGAGGTGGGCTTTGAGGTCTCCTATGCTCAATCCCACTGTGGTACACAGTTCACTTCCTGTTGCCTGTGGATCAAGATGTAGAACTCTCAGCTACATCTCCAGTTCATGTTTGCCTGCATGCTACCTTGCTTCCCGCTATGATGATAATGGACTAAACCTCTAAAACTGTAAGTCAGTCCAAATTAAATGTTTTCCTTTATAAAAGTGGTTATAGTGTCTCTTCCAAGCAAATCCTGTCATGATTTCCATATTGTGTGTTTCCTAAAATCCTTAGGACGGCCCCCCAATCTGCTGTGTGTATAGACAGAGCAGAAGAACTGCATCTGTTGCAGCCTGACCTTGCCACAGAACAATTTCCCATGCTAGAGTCTTTTCAAAACTGGTAATCACGTCATCTGGCACAGGGTGACAGTACCATCAATGGTATGAAGTGTAGGTTTTCAACCCTAAGGAAGCCTACTGAGCATGGTTTCTTTCTCTTAAATTTAAATTTCCTTTTTTATTTCTAGCAAGAGGTACACGATACAGTCATTTGTCCTTAACCTGGGTACACGTTGGCATGCCAGAAGTAACTGGTTTTACTAGGGGGAAGACTCTGGAGATTGTAGGACTTGTTTCTCACCCTCTGGAGACCTTAATGTGCTGGGATATTGCCCAGCTGGCCAGACTTACAGGGCAGTTATACACATGGTGATCAGCATGATGCTTTGCGGGATTTTCAGGCTGGTCTGGCTGAGAGCCTGGTGGACTGGTAGGAGAGGCATGTGACTCAGGGTCAAGATTGTAAACATATACCAACCACAAGGTTATGAATGAATACTGATCTTTGTTCTAAGCGGACTTCAACTGTTTCTGATCATCATTTCTGTAAGAGAGGGACAGTGAAACGACCCGGTCATCCGACATACCTAAGGCCATGTCTCTTTGCCCTGCCAGCAAAGTTACCCCAGGCACAGCACTGTAATTGGGGTAGCTAATTGGCTGGCTTTACAGCATCCGTGCTGAAGCTTTAGGATCTACCTCAGTTTTCATTTTTGCAGAAACCAGGCTGGTGAGTTAAGGGAAATCAAGGATAGATCAGGCCCTCTGCATCCCTTTGATCTGGGTTCACTGATTTTCACCATTTCTCCTGGAGGCGATATTGATCCGCATTCCCCTTTTTTTGGCTTACAGGTACTATAAGGGTTGGGGTACTATAAGGGTTACAGGTACTATAAGGGTCCAGGGGCTTCCGACTCCTGTCCCACAGGACAAATGAACAATATAGCTGTTCTACGTACTAGATGTGTCTGTCTGTCTGTCTGGTAACGTGTGTGAGGATCAGGGAAATGACGACTGTGGGTTGCAAACCCACTCAACTTCCTGGGACCTGGGCTTGCGCCAGGACTGAAGTGACATCTCCATTTCTTGTCACCCTCTGTGTCTGGGGGTCCTCGGCGCTCTTTGGGACTCTGGAAGTGAATGTCATCGTGGGCCCTGTGTCTGGTTGTCTCTTTATGATATTTTCTTTCTTGAACGTGAGGTTACCCGAGGAAGTAGCCACAGGCTCATTGGAAAACATTACTCTGAGGAGAGGGGAGAAGAAGGGGGGAAGCAGAGAGAAATGTGTAGCTCAAAACAATCAATTAAAAAAAAGGGGAAAAAGAGAAAGAAAACATTACTCTGTGTAAGTGTCAAGATGCTCTAGGATCCTTCAGAAACTAGGCGAGGGGGTCCTGATCTCCCCAAGGTCTAGTAATAGTTCCCATAACTTTGTGTCTCAGAACCCCTACTCCCACTCCGTGCCTCCAAGTCTCTCCAAGCTTAGAATTGACTAGGATTATTACTCTCCTGGGGTCTCTGACAATCAGGCACTGTCCACCATCTGACCTTTTGTTGTTGTTGTTGAGGACAGGGTGGGGTCCTAGGAGAAATGTCCTGCCATCTCTGTGTTCATTTCTGCCAATGATCTCTATTCTGCAACGGAATCTCTATCGTCAGCCCTGACCCTCAGGGGACAGCCAGCTTTTCAGTGATTCCAGGGAAGCAGCGTAGCCTCTCTGGGTCCTCCTAAGAAATACAGTCTTAGGTAGGTTTTCTAGGCGTGTGTAGTAGCTATTCCACCTCCCAGGCTTTTAATCCCCCTTTCCATCATCCGCTGTGGCAATATTTGTATGCCTGTTTCACTTAATGCGGCCCATTGCCTGGGATGCTTGCCAGGGACTTATATCATGCATCCCCAGAGAGCACTCTTGAGGCAATAAGCTCTCCATTCTTCATCCTTATGTTTCCCTTTCTTGATCCAGCACCCTTGGAACCCAGTTCCCTGCATCCTGTCTGCACTCTGCAGGAGGTGCTGGCTAGGATCCCCCGCGCCCCGAGCCCACAGCATCTGCTCCTGTCTTATCTCTTCACTGAGGGCTGCTTCAGCATAAGGAGCCCTTAGTCTTTGAGTTCACTTGTTGCTGTTTCGTAGCTGGATTATGCTGTGTCTTAAACCACATCAACATGGAGGTCAGTAGGGAGGTTGAGAGTGCATGTTGAGGAGTGTGTGTGTGTGTGTGTGTGTGTGTGTGTGTGTGTGTGTACACATCCATATTGTTTTCCTGGAAGAAGCTAGCATTGTCCTATGGGGAACAGTAGGCTGCTTCAACATTTTTAAAAACTCGTGTTTCCTGTATGTAATGGCCCCATTCTTTCCCACCTGAGTTTGACGTTGGCAAAGCAAACCTACTGTTTAGACTAGTTTTGCTCAACTTGACATCAACTAGACTCATCTGAAAGGAGGGAGCCTCAACTGAGAAATTGCCTCTGTAAATCTGGTTATAAAGCAAGGCTGTAGGACATTTTCTTAGTGGTTGATGTGGGGTGGGGGATAGGGGAGAGAAGGCCCAGCCAACTGTGGGTGGGCTACCCCTGGGCTGGTGGTTCTGGGTACTATAAGAAAGCAGGCTAATCAAGTCATGAGGAGCAAGCCAGTAAGCAACACTCCTGCACTGTCTCTGCATCAGCCCCTGCCTCCAAGTTCCTGCTCTGTTGAATTCCTGCCCTAATAGCTTCAGTGATGAATGGTTTTCTGAAATGGTAAGTGAAATAAACCCTTTCCTCTGTCATGCTGCTTCTTTAAGCCATAGAAAGAAGCTCGAAGGCACTGACCATGGCTCCCTTCTTTGGAATTCAACTCTTCTTATTAAGAGTCGTGTTTACTCTCTGGCCTTTTATTGAATAAATAGATATTTATTTAGTGTGTATGTGTGTGTCTTGGCGTGCCTGTCGGATGGGCGCCTCTGAGAAGCCCATTCTCTCCCGCCACCTGTGGGATCCAGGAGTCCAATTCAGGCTGTGGGTAAGCTCTACTCACTGAGCTATCTGGCCAGCCCAGGTCTCCTCTTCATATGCCATGTAAGAGGCTGTTCAGCGTCTACACTTAGCTTTCATTTGCTGTTAATCACTTTCACTTTTCCATTGCCTTGTCCACATGGCCAACCGTGCGCAGCAATAGTTACTGGACTGCAGTGTCTTTGTGGTTATTGTTTTGTCCATATTTCTCTTAACTCTCGGTCTATCATGCCAGACAGTACCTCACATTCTTTCTTTTTTTCCCTTTTTTATTGATATTTATTGAGCTCTACATTTTTTCTCTGCTCCCTTCCCTGCCTCTCCCCTCCCCCTTCCATCCTTCCAAGGTCCCCATGCTCCAAATTTATTCAGGAGATCTTGTCTTTTTCTACTTTCTACTTCTCATGTAGATTAAGTAAGATCCATGTAAGTCTCTCTTAGTGTCCTCATTGTTGTCTAAGTTCTCTGGGATTGTGGTTTGTAGACTGGATTTCTTTGCTTTATGTTTAAAATCCACCTATGAGTGAGTACATGTGATAATTGTCTTTCTGTGACTGTGTTACCTCACTCAAAATGATGTTTTCTAGCTCCATCCATTTTCATGCAAAATTCAAGCTGTCATCATTTTTTTCTGCTGTGTAGTACTCCATTGTGTAAATGTACCACATTTTCCTTATCCGTTCTTCAGTAGAGAGACATTTATGTTGTTTCTGGCTATGATAAACAAAGCTGTTATGAACATAGTTGAGCACATGTCCTTGTGGCACAATTGAGCATCCTTTGAATATATACCAAAAAGTGGTATTACTGGGTCTTGAGGAAGTTTCTTTCCTAATTTTCTGAGAAATCGTCACACTGATATCCAAAGGGGTTGTACCAGCTTGCATTCCCACCATCAATGCAGAAGTGTTCCCCTTTCCCCACATCCTCTCCAGCATAAGTTGTCATCAGTGTTTTTGATCTTGGTCATTCTTACAGATGGAATCTCAGAGTTGTTTTGATTTGCATTTCTCTGATGACTAAGGATGTTGAACATTTCCTGTGTGTCTTTCAGCCATTTTAGATTTCTCTGTTGAGAGTTCTCTGTTTAGGTCTGTACTCCATTTTTTTTTTATTGGATTATATGATCTTTTGGTGTCCAATTTCTTGAGTTCTTTGTATATTTGGAGATCAGACCTCTGTCTGATATGGAGTTAGTGAAGATCTTTTCCCATTCTGTAGGCTGTTGTTTTGTCTTGTTGACTGTGTCCTTTGCTTTACAGAAGCTTCTCAGTTTCAGGAGGTCCCATTTATTGTTTCTCTCAGTGTCTGGGCTGCTGGGGTTCTATTTAGGAAGTGGTTCCCTGTGCCAATGCATTCTACTGTACTTCCCACTTTCTCTTCTATAAGGTTCAGTGTGGCTGGCTTTATGTTGAGGTCTTTGATCCATTTGGACTTGAGTTTTGTGCATGGTGATAGATATGGGTCTATTTTCATTCTTCTACATGTTGATATCCAGTTATGCCAGCACCACTTGTTAAATATGCTTTCCTTTTTCCATTTGATATTTTTTGCTTCTTTGTCAAAGATCAGGTGTTCGAAGATGTGTGGATTGAGATCTGGGTCTTCTATTTGGTTCCATTGGTCCTCCTGTCTATTCTTATGCCAATACCAGGCTGTTTTCAGTACTATAGCTCTTTAGTAGAGTTTGAAGTTGGGGATTGTGATGCCTCCAGAAGTTCTTTTATTGTACAGGATTGTTTTGGCTATCCTGGGTCTTTTTGCTTTTCCAAATGAAATTGAGGACTGTTCTTTCAAGGTCTTTGAAGAATTTTGCTGGGATTTTGATGGGCATTGCATTGAATCTGTAAGTTGTTTTTGGTAAGATTGCCATTTTTACTATGTTAATTCTGCCTACCCAAGAGCATAGGAGATCTTTCCACTTTCTGCTGTCTTCCTCAATTTCTTTCTTCAAAGATTTAAAGTTCTTGTCATACAAGTATTCCACTTGTTTGGTTAGAGTAACTCCAAGATATTTTATGCTAATTGTGGCTATTGTGAAGGGTTTTGATTCTCTGATTTCTTCCCCAGCCCTTTTATCATCTGTGTACAGGAGGGCTACTGATTTTTTTTTGAGTTAATCTTGTATCCTGCTACATTGCTAAAAGTGTTTATGAGTTGTAGAAGTTCCTTGGTAGAATTTGTGGCATCACTTATAAAAACTATCATATCATCAGCAAACAGTTAGAGTTTGACTTCTTTTCCAATTTGTATCCCCTTGATCTCCCTTTGGTGTCTTATTGCTCTAGCTAGGACCTCAAGAACTAGATTGAATAGATATGGAGAGAGAGTGGACAACGTTTTCTTGTTCCTGATTTCAGTGGAAACGCTGGGAGTTTCCATTTAGTTTGATGTTGACTGGTGTAGTGCCTCACTTTCTACTGCTGTATTCATTCCAATTCACCCAGGTTACTTTGTGCCACCTACATGGTTGTGGGCCCTTCATTGCCAGGTAGGTATAAAGTTCTAACTTCAGTCTGCTCTTCTAAGGTGACTGGCTCCAGGTGAAGATTAGTGGTAGGCTTTGTTAACCTTTGCTTTGGGGGATAAAAGCCCATGAAGAGGAGGAAAAAGCTGAGTCTCAGTGGAGTCTCAGTGGAGGCCTCAGTTGGCCCAGCAGGGAGTTCGGAATCTGTGAAGGTGTGACCTTGGCGATTGTCTGGAGTTGGAGAAAGAGTTTAGCTTAAATGCCTATGTCTTTGTGAGTTTATCTTTGGTAAGATGCCACAACCTTGTCAATGCCACTATCTTCCACATGGGTCACTCCTGTAGGGACAGTAAACCAGAAGTGAGTGCTTTTTAAAAGGGAAATTAGATGGATCACAGACACCCTATACCAGTTGACTTCTCAGGTTTGGTTGATAAGATAGAGGTGATGGGGACTGAAAAGATGGCTAGGCTGGTAAATATTTGCCACCCAAGTGCCAGAACTGGAGTTCAGATACCTAGCACCCATGCAAATGCAGAGTGGGCATGGAGTTCTGCCTGTAATTCCAGTTCGCAGAAGGCAGAGACGGAATTTCTAGTGTAATCTGGCTAGTTGAACTAGTGGTACCAGTGAGCTCTGGGCTCATGGGAGAGACACAGCCACGATGAATAAGATAGAAAGCAGTCAAGGAAGATTGAACGTCAGTCATGCGTCTCCACACATAGGCATCTCCGCACATATGTGACCATAGACACGTAAAAATAGATGTTATCATCTTTGTTTTTCCCCTTTTGTAGTGAATGCTGGGGATCAAAACCAGGGCCTTGCCCACACGAGCACTGAGCTACATCCCCAACCAGATGTTTTCATTTTAATACTAAAGAGTAAATAAAGAACTCCAAAGACTAACCGCTTTTGAGGTTTTGGCGAACCAGCAAGGAAACGAAATAGGCCCTGACTGCGCATGCTTCATTGATCCTCTTTCTCTCGACAATGGAGAGGCGATCCTGCCCTGCTTGTTGTCTGTCACTTCGAGTCTCTCATTAGCCGTTAGATGTCTGAAAATGAGCCCTGATTGAAAAGCTTCAGCCACCTAGCGCTGCTGCCCTTATACTCAGTGTGGCAGTTAACAAGGGGCAGGTGATGGCTTTCGCACTTAAACACTTCAGAGCATGCGGTCCCCGAGAGAGACAGCTTATTTGGTTCCCATCACTCATTCACACTCTAGGGCACATCAGAGAAGCCCTCCAGGTGTGACCAGACGGTCTCAGGAAGGTTCTATGTGAGGCTATTAAAAATAAGCTGCCTAGCCTGGCTCTGCCAGCGCCACTTACCTCACCGGCACGGAGTTAAGATGAGAGCTCCTGCCACTTACTGGCCTTCTCTGAGTCTCAGTGCCGAACTGTAACACTGTAACACAGGGGCTTTTTTTCTGGTTAGGTCCCAAATCACCAGTGTTCTATTCAAGTCTACTAATTTCATAGAAACCCAGAAGAGGTTTCCAAGTCCCAACACTCCTGGGGTGTGTGTGCGCTAGGAACCGGGCAGGTATTCATGCCATCTACCCAGTAGCAATCGAGTGGATGCAGGGAGCGGCTCTCAGATTTCCCCATTCATCATGTCTAGTGCTTCAGATGGGAGCTAGGGCACTCCACTCAATCACTCAGCTCCTGGCAGGAGGTAATAATGACACCTATTTTGGGCAGAGTGGGTAATGATAAAAATTCTCTCCAGTCATAGAAGTGCTTGGTTCACGTAGCGATTCTTCACTCAACGTTAGCCTGCCGACAAAGCAGCCTGTGTTATCCGGAGTCTACTAAGAAGCGAATCCCAGGGCGGGATTAGACATGCAAGAGATTCCTTGGTGAGAGAGAGCTGGAGGCACAGACTGTGGTACAGGCCTGACATTTGTGGGGTGAGTAAGAGAGGAAGCAGGGTTGGGTACCAAGAGTCCTAACCTGCAGCACACACACTTCCAAAAGAGTCAGGCCTTGGGGAGAGCTCCAGTCAGAGTCCTTCCAGAGGAGTTTTATGGCTTACTCAAATGAGCCTTTCTGGATATCCCACAGGCCTAATCACTGGGTGGGACTGTTGGTCAGCTGCGTACTCTAGCAGGAGATAAGAACCATCCATTTTTGTGGCTGCCAATATTCGCTCCTTGCAATGTACAAACCTACCTCTCTCAGGAAGTGTTTGTTCACAGTTCCCCTGAGACTCTCCTTCTAAGGGGAAAATGAAGAGGCTGATGGGATAACTACAGGACCCCTCACTGTGACTGGATCAGGGTCATAACTGGAACCCGTTCTTTCCCTTCTCCACTGTCCGTTCTAAGCCTCCTCATCCCAATCCCCGACCATCACCTTGGTAGGTTTTAGAAACTTACTGGCTGTGTGACTCAGACTTTCCCTTTGAGGGATCTCAGGCCTTGATAATCATATCCCTCTAGCTGATGACAGTCACCCCATTGTTGAGGCAAGGGGGGGGGGACCAAGAAGCACCACCCAACACCTCTTTCCAGACTCCCAAGTAATGGTCAGGCAATTCGACCATGGCTCAGAAATCTTGAAATAATTTTCCTTTAGGACAAGACTATGTTTACTGCTTCCCAAGGCACATGCCCCGGTGGGCTGCTTGGACCTGCTTACTGAGATGACTTTCTTTCTGCTCTGTCTTCCTTCATGGCTAATTCTGAATGTGGCTGTCATGCAGTTTCTGGACATTGTAACATGTAACCCCATACGGCGTGTGCCCGAGGCAGAACTAGGATATAATTCACTTACCATTTTGTTAGCCTTTTGCAGGGCAGACCTTTGCCACTTCCCGCCTTGCCAATGGGTTCTGTAGGACTTCCAGTATGGCCAGGGGTGTGAGCTGAGAGGGGAGAGCTGGTATATTGTGGTGGAGATCTGGAGTCTGGGTCACCTGTTCATGCTTTATCTTGTGCCTTGTTCCTGCTTAGGCTGCCTCACAGATGTATCAGCTCTATCTTGAGGTGGCATGTTGCTGGGACTGTCACACATTTTTTTTTTTTCTGCTGACTCATTCAGTGGAATCCAGCTTTTAATGGGCAGGTGTGGCCACTCATTTGCTTCAGAGTCAAATACTCTGACTCTGAGGAACTACTTTCCGAAGGCCGGGCAATTCTCTGCAGGGGCATTGCCTTACTCCGGGATCCCAAGGGCTGGTATTAAGATTCTCCCTCTGGGGCTTGACGATACAGGCTCCACACTTCATCTTTTGTCCATCCCTGACACTCTTATATCGCAGAGTCGCCTGGATCGTTTAACACAAGTGGCTGGACAGGTCTGTTGTAGATGACATGCAGCCAACCCTTTTCTGCTCTGGGATCTGATCACACTCGGCAGCCTTCAGGCCACCTGGTATGGGCTAGAGCAGTCTTCTCAGGCGTGGAGTTGGTTGACCACAGGATTCAGGCTCACCAGGGCTGCATTTGATTTGTTAGATGAATACATGGAATATCAGTTGATTGTCCACACCCTCCCTTGGGTGTGTGTTACCAAAGCCTCTAGCATATAGCCACCTTCCGTATAGATGAACATTGCATTGGTCTCATGTGAATGCAGAATGAGACAGGATGCATTTTCCAAATTCTTGACTTCCATATCCTGTCTCCAAGGCCTGATTAGGCTGTGTGGCATTCATACTGTGCACAGGCAGCAGCAGCAATGAGGACCACTGTTTAGCAAGGTTGTGATCATCTGTAGGGCATCCTTTGGGATCTATCCAGTTTCTGCAAGGGCCAGACTAGGGAACTGCATGGAAATACGATTGGCCTTGTATCTTTCAGGTCTCTAGATGGAATTAATTTATATATATATATATATATATATATATATATATATATATCCACATTTAAGTATATGTTGCTTTTATTTAATATCTTAGCTCAGAGCTCCTATATGGCCTTCCCTACTGGATAGCCCCTGTCACACACTTACGTGTGTGTCATAAGCTTATGACTAGGACTCTATTGCTTGACCTTCAAATAAGGGCCACCATGATGTTTTAGGTCTGTAGCTATCAATTTGACTTAGATTCAGTGTTCAATAGTTCTAAAAAAGTCTAGAAATTCTTTATCCCCATGTTAATGGAAGTAGTAAAACGCCCAAGATCCTTTGAAAGACAACAGGGGAGTGGGAGTGAGTCTTGGTTGCCCTTGTTGTGACAATGGCCTAGGGTTCCAGAAACCTCATTTTTGGGGCACAGTAGGTTCTAGATCTAACAATTGCCTTGAACTGGACTTGGAGGAAATCTCAAAGTTAGGTGGGAAGGGATGGGAGGACAGAGAGGATGGTGTGGGAGTAGTTGGGGAAAAAGAATGAATTGTTTAAAATGCATTCTGTGAAGTTAAGAATTAATAAAAATATTGTTTAAAAAAAACAACAAAAAATGAGAGTCACGAGGTAAAAAATTAGCCTTGGACCTACGCATTGAGTAAGGGAGGCAGCACTTTACTGGGAAGAACACCCACAGGTCACATTCTCTTACCTTCTTATCTTTCTTTTTCCTGTAAATGTTAAAGAGCATTGGGTGGCTGTCCACCTACTTAGCTCCTGGACCCCCACAGTGTCTTAGCAGACCCCCTCGACTGATTCACTTGCCCAGCCCCTCGTTCCTTGATTTCTCATCATCTCTGTAAGTATTAGCAAGGTCAGATCTGATTGCCTTTTCCAACAGGAGCTCTGGCCTGCAGAGGAGAGCTAGTCCTAAGCTTCTCAGGGGCCAGGTAGACAGGAAATGCCGGAGTCAAAGCCGGCTGTTAGAGGACTCAGGTTCTTGCTAGAATGAGGCTGTCTTCGTGCTCCTGCTGTGCTCAGTCATTGGCCGCAGCCTGCAGAAGCCTAGCACAAATGTGGCCGCAAATCCAGAGAAGCAGCAGCTGGGCCATCAGTCAGCAATTCTCCTTGCAGCAGGGGGCCTGAGCAGTGTGTTGTCGAGCCTGCTCCACGACCTCTCTCAGGCCTGCAGCTCACAAAGCAGGTCTGGTTTCTGGGTTGCTTTCTATCTCACCCTAAATTATGTCTGGGAATCTCATTCACAAACACTATCCATCTATTTCCCCAACATTTCACGCAGCTGAGATAGAATCCACAAAATAGAGCATTCACCTGCCTAAAGTGTAAAACCTAGTGGCTTTCACTACACTCAGAGTTGTGCAAGCGTTCATCTATATACAATTTCAGAACAGTTCCTATCTCCCAGGGAAACGTCATAGTCATTCACAGTGGCTTTGACCCACTTCCTCAGCCCCATCCCTGGCAACCAGTATTGTACTCTCATTATCAATGGGTTTGACTGGTTGGACATCTTAAGTAAATGAAATCATACAATTTATTTACTCTCAAATCTGACTTTCATTGAGTATCGTGTGTTCAAGGTTTATTCACGTTGGGGCATGTATCAGTACTTAAGTCCTTGTTGGAAGGGAAACAAGTGGAAGAAATGACACATGTACATTACAAAGTTAGGGTCACGTTGCCCCCAGCCTTCTTTTCCTCGCTTTTCTTCAGCAATAGCCATAACAAGACCACCAGAGTCAGAAATAACAGTATCCTGAGGGGGTCCCGTCTGTTGTCTCATTGACATATTTTAGATTAAGAAGCTGCTATGGCGGCTGAGGAGATTCTGGCTTATTCTGTGTTTGTTGTATTTGCTTAAGGACCTGGGTTCAAATCTGCAGTCTTCATGCAAAAAGCTGGTCAAGGCTATAGAAAAGCCTGTGTCCCCAGGACTGTGGAGGATTTCTGAGGCTTGCTGGCTGCCAGCCTAGCTCCAGGCACTGTGTCTAAAAAATAAGGCAAGAGCGATAGAGGAGGATACCTTATGTTTTTCTCTGGTCTACACACACAGCATCACCCCCACCACCATCAAAAATAACAACAAAACAACCATCAAAACAAAAAACTGAAAAAAAAAAAAAAAAGGATTTGATGTGGTAGGCTAACCCACCTGGAGAACAGTTTTAGGGATTGCTTTGCTTTGAGTAACCCTAAGTGTGGGTGGCGTTGCTTCTCTTCCCTGACCTGGCCGCTTTTGTGATAGATGGTATAAATTTGCTGACTAATCGGTTGGAGTTGATGGTAAAAATCTGTGGCCAAGGAGCAGGGAGAAAGCAATTACTCTAGAGAGAAAATGATCACGGCTCTATGCATTCTGGACCATGGAAAGAACGACTGCGCGGTATTTTCTGATGCATGCCAAACTGATATTAAAGCATTGATATTCTGCTTTATTCCTCCTTCAGTGGTCACACTGGATGGAGTCAAATAGTCTCTGTTTCCTAGTCTTTTATCTTTATTTAATTATTTTTAAATTTTTATTTATTTATTTTTTAATTTTTATTTTTCCATTCAATTATTTACACTTCCTTTCCCTCCTCCCAATCCCCTCCCGCTCCCCCACACCCTCTCCTCCCTCCCCCGCCCTGCTTGAGAGAGGGCCAGGAATCCTGTCCAGTGGGAAGTCCAAGGCCCTCCCCCCTACATTCAGGTCTAGGGAGCTGTGCATCCATATAGACTAGGGTCCCAAAAAGCCAGTACATGCCGTATAAACAAGTCCCAGTGCCTTTATCAATGGCTTCTCAGTCAACCCCCATAGTAAGCCACAATCAGAGAGTCCGGTTTGATTCCATGCTCATTCAGACCCGGTTCAGCTGGATTTGGTGAGCTCCATTAGAACAGGCACACTGCCTCAGTTGGTGGACCAACCCCTCGTGGTCCTGACTTCCTTGCTCGTTTTCTCCCTCCTTCTGCCTTTCAACTGGACCTTGGGAGCTCAGTCCGTTGCTCTGCTGAGGGTCTCTGTCTCTATTTCCATCCGTCGCCGGACGAAGATTCTATGGTGATATTCGAGATAATCATCAGCGTGATAGTGGGGAACTAGTCTTTTATCTTCAAGAGACCACATAAATAATAGGATGGAACTTGTTCTCACGGAATTATTCTGAGATACTACTTACGGAAAACCGGCCTCGTGTCTGGTTTGCTCGACTTTCATATTTCCGGTGAGCTCTCACTCGGGGCTACTGCAGCTCCTCCTTCAGCTCTGGGTCCTCAGTGTCCTTCAGGAACAACTCAGCAGTCACTAGCAACCCTGACAGACTCATCTGAAAATGCTCACCCAGTTTGTGTCTCATGGGGACATCTGTTTTGAGCATTATACATCCTCTGTTCTGAGCGTCTCTACCTCCCCTTCGAGGCCAACATTGGTTCTGAATTTTAAGAAAACATGGAGGCAGGGTTTGTGAGGAACAGAGGATGAAACCTTCCTGCTTGATGCATTAAGGTGTGCACTTGTTTTTCTTTCCAAAGGAGAGCATTGATAATAGACTGGCTCCCTTCACTTCTTAAATCCTCATCTTTCAGCATATATATATAAACACAAATTGCACGGTGAATCTGTCTTTATTTTCTCCATGACTAAACACAGCATTTTTCACCACTTAACAAGCCATTGTTCTGAAAAATAGGTTTCAGACCCTGCTTCCTAATGAGGTGAAGACTTAGCTGGCAATACATTTTTTTCCCCAGGACTCTAAACAGCAGCAGGCATGAAAAAGGCACAGAAGATGGATGGCAAATAAAATTGTGCAATTTTTACTTTCCAGTGGGGTTTGTCTGTGAGCAATGCAAAATTGATAGAAATCCAGGGCTGTTTTTTTTTTTAATTGGAATTCTATCAATCAGCAAACTCTAATTAAATAGCTACTGTAGGAATGGCCCTAACTATTCTTGGGGATGCAAGGAAGGGAGGCTGTTCCTATCTCGTCTGAGAGGCAAAATGTTAATCTTTTAAGAAATTTCATTTTTTTAAGTGAGATTTTTATTTATTCTTTGAAAACTCCCATTTATTTATACGATATACTCTGATCATATCCTTCCACTGCTACCTCCCTTCAGCTCCATTTATAATGCCCCCACCTCCATGTCCTCTTTTTATTATGTTATTGATAATCTTCTGAGACTTAGCTAGTGCTGCTCATATATGCACAGGTTTGGAGCCATCCACTGGGAGTGTGGGCACCCTACAGAAGCCATGTCCCCTCAGGAGAGTGACCTGCCCTTCAGTATCTATCAACTGCCAATAGCAACTCTGCCAAGGGTGGGCTCTGGGTCCTCCATCCAAGCTGGAAATGTTGACTGACTTGCTCTTATACAAGCTTTGTGCAAGTAACCACAGCGACTGTCAGTTAACATCTGCCAAAGCCAGCATTTCACAGCTCTGCTTCCCATCTACCGCCCCCTCTGCTACAGTGTTCCCTAGGCCTTGGATGGAGGGGGCTGGATAGAGATGATTCATTCACTGCTGAGCGCTCTCCACTACTTCCATCCAGCACTTTGGCCATTTAGCAAAACAATGACAGTAGTCTCTTCCTACAGCAGATAAGCTCTTGAGTCACCAGCTTTTTGACTTGGTTTACAGTACCAGGCGACCTCAGCTCCAAAGACAAAGTGACTGGTTACTGCTATAATTGCTAGGTCAGTCTTTCACCAGTGAACACCTCTTGTCAGGCAGGTTGGTATTGTCACATGCAGGACCTAGCTCGAGGTGAGACTGTAGACGCCTTTTCTCTTCTTGGAGCTTGCACAACACCATCTGGCACTGTGTAAGTCAACCACCAGGGAGCGAGGTCCCCGGTCAGCTGAGGTTGTTAATTTAAAAATTAATTAAGAGGGACTGGAGAAATGGCTCAGCAGTTAAGAGTACTTGCTACTTTTTTTTTTTTTAGAGATTCAGGGTTTAGTTTCCATGGTGGTATACAACCATCTGGAATCCCAAGTTCCAGGGTATCCGATATCCTCTCTGACTTCCCTGAGCACCAGACACACGTGTGCTGCGTATACATCCATTCAGGAGAAACACTCATACACATGAAATGAGACAAGCAAATCTAATTAAAAATAATCAATCAATTTGTGTGCGTGCCCACGTGTGTGCACTTTTGTGCTATGGCACAGATATGGAGGTCAGAGGACAACTTTTCATGAGTTGTTTCTCACCTTTCATCTTGTTTGAGGGCCTTGCACGCTAAACTCCGCTGCACATTTCCCTCGTTCGAAACAACACGCTTCCTTTCTGTGATGTCTGATGAAGTTGCACTTCTTTTGGAAGCCTCTCCTATCATAATAGTACATCTGCTAATCATTTTATCCTATTCTTATGGCTTCAGTCTATAGTAAACAAATCTGAGTGGCCTCGGAGATGGCTCGGTCAGTCAAGTGTTGTTGAGCCGGAGGTCCTGAATTCAGATCCCTGGCACCTAACAAAGAATTCCATTGTGCCTGTCTGTAATTCCAGCCATGGAGGACTGGCGTGGAGACAGACACATTGACGGCAGCTTGCAAGCCAACCAGGAAAGACTTAGCTTCAAAAATTAAGATCGGAAAACATAAGGTGGAAAGGGACAAGGAAGAAAACCAGCACTGACCCTAGGCTTCACGTATGCACATGAACACATACATCACAACACATACATACACCCCACACATTGCATCTTTAACATGTAATCCCAGCATGCAGGAAGCTGAGATAGGAGGATTGCAAGCTTGAGGCTAGCCTGAGCTACAGAGAAAGCCTGTCTCAACCTATCATTGGATTCCATATTGTTTAACAGTTTCAAGAGTTCTGTGAAAATTTTCCTCACAGTCCGAAAAACAGTTTATGTTAATTCAGGGCAGTGACCATCCAGCCACTAATTCAACAGCTTTTGTGAAATGTTCACCTTGTGTCAACACAGTTCAAGGCCCCGAACGGACAGTGGGATAAGACCAAGTCCTTGTCCACACGGATCTTATATTTCAGTGGGGGAGGCAGGCAGTAAGTAGATAAAACATAATACTCTGAGCTAGGGGAACAGTTCTCAACCTGTGGGTCATGACCCTTTCACCGGGGTCATATATCAGATATCTTGCATATGAGATATTTACATTGTGCTTCATAACAGTAACACAATTATAATTATGAAGTAGCCATGAAATCCTTTTATGGTTGGGGGGTCACCATAACATGAGGAACTGTGTTCAAGGGTCACAGCATCAGGAAGGGTGAGAACCAATGTTGTAGGGAGCATTAAGATATGAGCACGGTCCTATGCTATCTCTCACCTAGGTTTTCAAAAAAATCACTGTTTTGGGGAACAAGTAGAGACAAATTACATAGTAAACACTCTTAGGCAAATTAGCGGTGCATTTTGCAATGGATCTGTAATATGTCCCTGGATATTTAATTGTAATGTTTCAGTTTCCTGGACTCTAAGCTGCCAAGGCCTTGCCCCACTGTTGGAATATGTTTCCGGTCATAGTTATTGACAGTGCTAACACCTGAATATGATAATCATGCATTGTATTCTATGATATGTAAATACAGAACCACATAAAAATAACACCATTCTCTTCCACACTCCAATAAGCACACCTGCTTACTGGCATAATTCATTGGTGTACTAGCTGGGCAAAGCCAATCTGATAATTAGTCTTCATTTTGAGTTAAAAGAACTTCAGAATTACTTGGGTCACTACTTCATGTTTCTTTTTTTTTTTATTGATATTAAGTTCTACATTTTTCTCTGCTCTCCTCCCTGCCTCTCCCCACCCCCTTCAACCCTCCCGAAAGGTCCCCATGCTCCCAATTTATTCAGGAGATCTTGTCTTTTTATACTTTCTACTCCTCATGTAGATTAGATCTATGTAAGTCTCTCTTAGTGTCCGCACTGTTGTCTAAGTTCTCCGGGATTGTGGTTTGTAGGCTGGTTTTCTTTGCTTTATGTTTAAAAACTGCTTTTGAGTTGAGTACATGTGATAATTGTCTTTCTGTGACTGGGTCACCTCACTCAAAATAATGTTTTCTAGCTCCATCCATTTTCCTGCAAAATTCAAGATGTTGCTATTTTTTTCTGCTGTGTAGTACTACATTGTGTAAATGTACCACATTTTCCTTATCCATTCTTCAGTCAAGGGGCATTTAGATTGTTTCCAGGTTCTGGCTATGACAAAGCTGCTATGAACATAGCTGAGCACATGTCCTTGTGGCACAATTGAGCATCCTTTGGATATATACCAAAAAGTGGTATTACTGGGTCTTGAGGAAGGTTGTTTCCTAATTTTCTGAGAAATTGCTACACTGACATCCAAAGGGGTTGTACCAGTTTGCATTCCCACCATCAATGCAGAAGTGTCCCCTTTCCCCACAACTTCTCCAGCATAAGTTGTCATCAGTGTTGATCTTGACCATTCTTCCAGGTATAAGATGGAATCTCAGAGTTGTTTTGATTTGCATTTCTCTGATGACTAAGGATGTTGAACATTTCCTTAAGTGTCTTTCATTCATTTTAGATTTCTTTGTTGAGAGTTCTCTGTTTAGGTCTGTACTCCATTTTTTTTTATTGGATTATGTGATCTTTCGGTGTCCAATTTCTTGAGTTCTTTGTATATTTTGGAGATCAGACCTCTGTCTGATGTGGGGTTAGTGAAGATCTTTTCCCATTCTGTAGACTGTCGTTTTGTCTTGTTGACCGTGTCCTTTGCTTTACAGAAGCTTCTCAGTTTCAGGAGGTCCCATTTATTAATTGTTTCTCTCAGTGTCTGTACTGCTGGGGTTCTATTTAGGAAGTGGTTCCCTGTGCCAATGCATTCTACTGTACTTCCCACTTTCTCTTCTATAAGGTTCAGTGTGGCTGGTTTTATGTTGAGGTCTTTGATCCATTTGGACTTGAGTTTTGTGCATGGTGATAGATATGGGTCTATTTTCATTCTTCTACATGTTGATATCCAGTTGTACAAGCACCACTTGTTAAATATGCTTTCCTTTTTCCATTTGATATTTTTTGCTTCTTTGTCAAAGATCAGGTGTTCAAAAAAGTGTGGATTGAGATCCGGGTCTTCTATTTGGTTCCATTGGCTGTTTTCAGTACTGTAGCTCTTTAGTAGAGTTTGAAGTCAGAGATTGTGATGCCTCCAGAAGTTCTTTTATTGTACAGGATTGTTTTGGCTATCCTGGGTTTTTTGCTTTCCCATATGAAGTTGAGAACTGTTCTTTCAAGGTCTTTGTAGAATTTTGCTGGGATTTTGATAGGCATTGCACTGAATCTGTAGATTACTTTTGGTAAGATTGCCATCTTTCCTATGTTAATTCTGCCTACCCAAGAGCATGGGAGATCTTTCCACTTTCTGGTGTCTTCTTCAATTTCTTTCTTCAAAGATTTAAAGTTCTTGCCATACACGTCTTCCACTTGTTTGGTTAGAATTACTTTGAGATATTTTATGTCATTTGTGGCTATTGTGAAGTGTGTTGATTCTCTGATTTCTTCCCCAGCCCTTTTATCATCTGTGTATAAGAGGGCTACTGATTTTTTTTTTTTTGAGTTAGTCTTGTATTCTGCTGCATTGCTGAAAGTGTTTATGTGTTGTAGAAGTTCCTTGGTTAGAATTTTTGGCATTGCTTATGTAAACTATCATATCATCAGCAAACTGTGAGAGTTTGACTTCTTCTTTTCAGAATTGTATCCACTTAATCCCTTCTTGGTATCTTATTGCTCTAGCTAGGACCTCAAGAACTAGATTGAATAGATATGGAGAGAGTGGACGACCTTGTCTTGTTCCTGATTTCAGTGGAATTCCTGGGAGTTCCTCTTCATTTAGTTTGATGTTTGCTGTTGGCTTGCTGTATATTGCCTTAATTTGTTTGGATATGTCGCCTGCTGAATCCTGATCCACCAGTGTCCTGGGACTGGATTGGCTCCTGGGACTGGATTGGCTCCTGGCTACTGCTCCTGGTGGAGCTTGTTCGCTCTCTAGTGTTCTGATTATTATGTGGCTAGGAGACTTTTTTTTTTGATCCAGTCTACTTGGTGTTTTATATGCTTCTTGTATCTTTTAGGCTTTTTTCTGTGAATTTGTTAAATATTATTTTCTGTGATTTGAGTTGAACTTCTCCTTCTTTTATACCTATTATTCTTAAGTTTGGCCTTTTCATAGTGTCCCATATTTCCTAGATATTTTGTGTTAAGCTTTTGTTAGATTTAATATTTTCTTTGACTGATGAGTCCATTTCTTCTATTGTATCTTCAGCGCTTGAGATTCTCTCTTCCATCTCATGTACTCTGCTGTTTATCTTTGTATTTGTGGTTCCTGATCATTTTCTCATGATTTCTGTTTCTATAATTTTCTCAGCTTGTGTTTTCTTTATTGTCTCTATTTCAGTTTCAAGTCTTGAATAGTTTCTTTCATATGTTTGAATGCTTCTTCATGGTTTTCTTTAAGGGATTTGCTGATGTCTTCCAATTTTTTGTTTGTCTTTTCCTTCATTTCTTTGAGGGAATTTCTCATTTCCTTTTAAGAGTCTCAAACATTCTCCTGAAGTTATTTTTTTAGGTCATTTTCTTCTGTTTCATCTATACTGGTTGTTCAAGTCTTGCTGTTGTGGGGCCTCTAGATTTTACTGGTGTCGTGTTGCTCTTTGTGGTGTTGCATGTATTCTTCTCTTGTCTACTTATCTTTTCCTCTAATTGGTGTGGTTGGGGCTGTCTGTGACTCTGGTGATTAATCTTCTAGGTGCCAGTGGATCCAAGGTTCAGATGGTTGTTCCTCATGGTAAGTCAGTGCCATGGTTCTAGTTACCCTGTTGGTCACTCCAGTGTTCCTGGAGGTCGCTCAGCGGTCCCGGGATTTGCTCTGCTCCAGTGGAGTTTGCGGTCTCAAGCCTCTTCTGGTTTAGGTTGCCGGCTCAGACCTGTTTTTGTAAATGTCCCTGATCTGGATCTACTCCTGCAAAGGTCTCTGGCTCTGATCTTCTCTCTTGGAGGTCCCAGACTTGGGTGCGCCTGGACAGGCAGAGGACCTGGCCCTTGTTCCCTTGACCTAAAGAGTTCCTCATTCAGCTATGTGCCTTTCTGAAACTTTGGACCATCTTCTTGGGTTTTCCACTTCAAAGCTATTTGACAAAAACATCTTAATTTAACTTTAAGTTGTTTTCAAAGCTTTGATTTGGCTATTATACACTCTGAAACCTGTGAACACTCTCTCAACATTAAGGTTAAAAGAATTTAAGCTAACTGGGCTTCTGGGACTTGACTGTTTTTCTTTTTTCTTTTTAAAGAATTATTTATTTATTATGCATTCAGTGTTCTGTCTGCATGTATCCCTGCAGGCCAGAAAAGGGCACCAAATCTCATTGTAGATGGTTGTGAGCCTCAGTGTGATTGCTGGGAATTGAACCAACTACCTTTGAAAGAGCAGCTAGTGCTCTTAACCTCTGAGCCATCCCTCTAGCCCCTAAATTGTTTTTTTTTAAATCATTAACGTAAGCCACAGTCTATACAACTCCTCAATGGAAACATGTTTCTAGCTGTGTGACACTTCCTTGTTTATATTTTTATCATGAAAATGCAATTTAAACGAACATTATTGTTATCCCCTGGACAGTACATCTTAGCAAGGAATCATCTTCTTAATAATCCAGAGATAAAAATGCCCAGTAGAACAGGATGTTTCCATGAGACTAACACACAGGATTACAGGCGGTGGGGCTCTCCCCACACTCCTCACCATGCCAGATAGCACAGGAAGATAGCAGCAGCAAACATGTAAGGGCACAACAGAAGCAAAAGACATTCTGGGTTATGTGGTCTCGGTGTTTTGCCTATCTGAGATTGACCCATTAGGGAGTTTTCTCCTGGTGGGCTAATGTCTTGAACTTTTATTGCCACCTGCTGCTACTCTGACATGGATACTGACACTGGGAGATTAATATTTTGAGCCTGAGATAAGTATTGTAACCTGCCAATCTTCATGAGCGTCCTCTTAAATGTCAACTCATTGGCAACGCTTCTACTATGGTCTTTGTGACCATCAATGTCTCCTTCCTCCTGTGTACCCTGGGCCAGACACGGTGCTTAGACTCAGTGTAGGAGGAAAACACTGGTCACAGAGAAGCCACCACTGGTGGGTCAGGTAGTAAATGATTATTTCCTTTGTAGGGCTATTCACAAGTTTGACGTTTATCAAAAGAGTGAAGCTGGGGAAGTGGATCTTGGGAATTTTTGTCACCTTGTCTCTGCTTTTCCTTCTCTAACCTTTCTCACTTTGATACTCTTGGCAGGGCCTGAGTCAGGCAGAAACTTTCCTTGATATCCTGCCCTTTGAAAAGAATAAGGTAATCTATACAAACTTAGGTGTTAATGTTGGGCCATAGCTTCCTTTCCTTTCCTTTGATGTCTTATTTTGTGTTTTTCAGACAGGGACTTGCTAAGTAGGCCAACCTAGTCTGGAATCTGCTATGTAACCCAGGGTGAACTGGAACTCATGACCCCTCTACATGACTGAGTTCTAGGCTTACACACATGCACCACTGTACCTAGCAGTGTTATAGTTTAATGGAAACGAATTTCTTTGTCATCCGGAGCATTCTAGAAGATCATTTGGTTGAGTGGTGAGGTCCCTGAATCTATAGATAGCAGCTTTCAACAATATCAGGTCTGATGTCATCACTTTTACTTGAAATGTTTTCTTTATTAACCCAAAATGAAATTCAAAGTAACGCAAGTCATTGACAATTAGGAACTGATGTAGTATATCAACTATAATATAAAAAGAAATGAAAGGATCTTACATTAAGTAATATATATTTTAAATCCACCTGCACCAGAAAATATAGTAAAACAGCTAAGCTGGGCAGGGGTGGCACACACCCTTAATCCCAGCACTCAGGAGGCAGAGGCAGGCAGCTGTCTGTGAGATGGAGGTCAGCCTGGTCTACAAGAGCTAGTTCCAGGACAGGCACCAAAGCCACACAGAGAAACCCTGTCTCAAAAAAACAAAGCAAAACAAAAACAAAAACAAAAAGTTAGATGTTTGCATCTCTATGTAAAATCCCCATAAATGTGATGTCTTCGAATGCTACAACTCTGAATATGTATTATAGGGGTTCAATGAACATTTCTATTGGCCTTCAGATACAGCCAGTTCTTGTCAGCAATGTGATTTTTCTGAAATGGTGAACAGTTGGTAAAGTTCCAAGCACAATAAAATGTGATCTTCCTTTCTTAGTAGTGCTCCTAATAAATAAACCCTCAGTCTATATTTAAACTGTACAGAAAACATGTGTTTATATGTAAGAAGGAGTTTTGTTATAGCTTTGGGTCCTAGGGAACAAGTTCTTTACCCATGTGTTTAACAGGCTGGATACTGGTTAGTCAAAGGGCAGGTGAGATGATTCTGGGAGTGTGGGCTTCTAAGACAGTGTGTTGAGTCCTCACACCAGCCACTAGACCCCAGGAGGCTCTCTTCAGATTGCTGGGAGAACAGAAACACCCACTATAACGTCTAAACTGCACTCCAGACAGGGGAGAGTGGTACGGCTTTCTCTTGAGAATTGCAGAAGGAGATATCTAAGTCTCTTTAAACTCTGTCAAGGGCAGAAGTTTCAATTATTGTGGGGTCAAGACCTTACTTATTTTGGGGGCTCTCTTCCCCAATAAAGAATCAAAATAGAAAGCCCAAGCTAAGGCACAAATGGAAATGTATTTACAATGGGAAAAGCAATGACAAAAGGCTCCCAGTGACCCGCAGGCTGCTATACTGTCACAGCAGGGTTTAAAAATGCGCTAACAGCCTGACCTCCTCGCTGGTGTTTTTACAGCACATCCGGATCCCCTCCTAAAACATCTGTGAGTAGCATTTTCTGCAGAGGTCAGAAAAGAAACCTTAACATGAGATCGGTCAAAGTTTCTTCCTATTAGTGATAATTTAGATTTATTAATGATTGATTATAAACTATAATTAATATCAATCATGGCTCATCACAGATTACAGTGTAGATGATTATAATTGCTAACAAATTTGAGGTAGTTCCTAGTATTTTTTAAAAATTAGGCGATAAGATTCTTTCATATTTAAGCATTTTTATATTAATTTATTTGTTTTTGTGTGAACGTGTGGGAGGTGACGGAGTCTTTAATAGGTGGGATCTGTAGGGAGGCCTTTAGGCTACTGGAAATCTGCCAGAGAATGGAATTTGGGGGTCCTGGCTCCCCTTGTTTCCCATTGTGCTCTCTGGCTATGAGGTGAGTAATTTTGTTTTACTTCACACTCCTGTGACTTTATCCCTCATCATAAATCTAACAGCAAAAAGGCTCATCCACCAGGCACTGGAACTTTCCAAACCGTGAGCCAAAAGTAAGTGTTTTCTCTTTTTAAGTTGGACATGTCAGGTATTGTTTCGGAACCAGAGAGCTGGCTAACACAACCTTTATCGACATGTTTTTACATTTTATTTACATGTTCTACATTTACAAGTTTCAAATGTTTGACAGTTGGAGCAATAACCTCCAGACTAGCAGCTTCTAAATATGCCCATTTCAAGCCTTGCTCCTCCTGCTCCCAGGTATCTGGTGGTGGGTACTGGAGGGCAGGTTCTTATCAGGACAAGGCGGTAGTCCTGTATCTCCACATGAGGGACACCGAGCCAACAGAGAGGCAGTGAGACTATTCCTGGAATCTCCCATAGGTCAGGGCTGAAAGCAAAAGCAGAGGCGACCATGGGCCTTGTAAGTATCTCCCACTACAGCAAAGCCAATGGGTTCCTATTCAGTCCCCCTTATCCAGATTTTCCTCAACTTTAGAAAATGTGTGATGGAGGAGAAGTCAGCCCTGGGAGAGAGAGTTATCCCTCTTGTGGTGGAAAATACTTTGCTTCTGTGAGCAAGCTATAAAATGTGTGCGTACTTGGGATTACATGTTATGTATGTGCATATTTAAATAGGTGAATAGATGTGTCTATAAATAAAAAGCCAGAGCTTAAGAGTTTCTTCTGGGGCTTTGCTCACAGCCTGTGTGTGGTGGTTCAAATGAGACTAGCCCTCGGATGCTCACATGTGAATAGCTGGTTTCCAGCTGGGAGAACTGTCTGGGGAGGATTAGGCGGAGTGGCCTGGTTGCTGTCTGTGCTGTGGGCTTAGTGTGCTTTCTGCTTTCTGTTTGTGGTTTAGGACTTGGGCTCTAACTGTTCACAGACTAACTTTCTGAAAGCAAAAGCTCACTCAAGCTGTTTGATAAGTTGCATGGTCACAGTGTTTGACCATGGTAAGAACAAAGTAACTGAAGACACTTTGCTAACTCACGCACCGTTACTTTTATGACAATGTGATTTCAATGCCTGATTTTATAAATGTATCCCTAGTTTTGAGGGGTTACAGTAGGAGCCTTCCCAAGGCCTCTAGCATTATATACTGTGTAGCGTGCCATGGGTTTGTGACGAGACAGTTTCTCCTCTTATGACATGACCTGTTATGGTTTTCCCCTGTGATGTTACCAAATTACTTTTAAAATTTCTAGGAGCAAGTTTTACTCTTGGCAAAATGATCCATCTGTATGTTTTAAAAATGGAAGTAGTGCTAAAAACAAAAGCGGCAGTCTCCAGGGGTCTCCTTACCCAAGAATTCTAAAGACCTTGTTCTAGGTACTCATTACATAAAATTATTTATATAATACTATTTCTTGGTTCATAGCGTTACTTGTCATCATTGGGTCATCGTCTGCCGGCTCATATTCAAAATTTAGCTTTCGGTTTCATTTTGTTCCTTTTGGGGGATATCCCCTTTAGAGGTCTCTGCCATTCTTTTCCAGTCTGGACTCAGGATTCTCTAGGACCACATGCTATATTCCTAGGACTCCCTGCCATCATCCTGAGAAGTCCTTTTGTCTCTCTGTGTATAGTTTCCTCTGGTATCTATTAATTGTTTTGCTATCTTGTTGATATATTCTTCAGTAGTTTTCTGAAAAATTATATATTAGAGACAAAATTTTAGATTGCGCAATTTTATTATTGGAAATTATGATTTAAAAACACCTTTTAATCTTTTTAATCTGGCGTATAACTAACTATACACATGCACAAACATATACAAAGTAAATGTTACCATGAAAGCCAACATTCTACATGCCAACTAAAAAATCAAGTAAGAATTTAAAAAGTTCTTTCAATATTTCATATCAAAATAGTATTTTTAGTTTGCCATGGGGGCATTTTTAAAATACTTCTGCTATTATTTGTAAAGGGGCTTCTAAGTCATGGAGGCTACACCACAGTCATAACCTCTGTCCTGAAGCTGCATTGCCTCTGATCTTCCCTAAGAGTTACTGAGGGCATTGCTTAAATACTGGAGGAACGATGGTGAGCAGCCTCCATTCTTCCAAATGGACCACTTCATCTTGGTTCATCTTTGTGTGGAGAACCAGATGGGTTGGTGGGGATACTTTGCAGCAAGAAGCCCCTTCCAGGTTGCATGTCCATCACTGTTGGAGCAGGCTTGGTGACTGTATGCAAGGCTTGCTGAAGACCCATCACAAGCAGGACAGCAGAATCCTCCCACTGGCCAAAAATCAAAATTCCAGTGTAGGTGGCCACGTTGTTGTTTCATGGAGATTTCTTTCCTGCCTTGCAGATATGGTTCAAAGACAACACAGGCCCTTCCTTTCACGGGAAGCCACCGGACCAGTCTCCCTAAGTACCATTCTCATAGCAACTTAATGATATGCTCTGCAGTTCTCCACTGGCTGTTTTCGGAGAGTTTGGGTCTGCCATGGTGGGGAAGGCAAAGTGCGGCATCTCAGTCCGCGGCCATGGGATCACATGACAGAAGCTGCTCACATCCCAGCCAGGTGGGAGAGGTGCATCAAGCTTCACTTGCCTTTAAACCTGAAGAATTTGCTTTTGGGTTGCTACTTTAAAACTTTGTGTAGTTACCATTGAAAGGGTAAAGTATCTTCTATTATTTCTTAGAGATCCTTTAAGACTTTTTGAGAGTGCATACCACATCCCGGGTTTTTCTAGGATGAGTTCATCCACTGACATGTATTGTGTCCATTGTACTTTGCTTAGTCATTCCTACGACACTCCTTTGCACCCGACCTCCCTTCCCTCTGCATAGCTCCCCCAAAGAGTTGCCCTTCTATTTTTCAGGTCACATATGATCTTATACATACATGTATATGTGACCACTTTATTTAGATTTTCTGGTATCCTCTCCCTTCACTTTCTGGTTTTATTTCCCCCATATACTACATAATTTATTGCTTGCTGTATTTATCGTCTGTTTTCTTCTACTAGGATGAATGCTCTATGAAGAGAGGGGTTTCTGTTTGTTTATTTCTCAGTCCCATTTACCCAGAACAGCACCATTCCATAAGGATGTATTGAATGAACTGTGTGTATGTGTGCGCGCGCTTGCGTGCATGTGTATGCGTGTGTTTGCAACACTTTGCTGTTAGAGATCCCCGCATGTTGGCATCTGTGGGTGTTGCTCATCCACCACTCACGGTCTTCAGAAAGGAACCATCTAGTCTCCTGCCCAGGGTTTCCGGGAGCCTGACTGCCATCATGTTTTAGTAGAGCTAAAGTTCATTTTATCTCCACTGAGCTCCATGCCTTCTTACACTGCCCTCCATGTCTGAAGCCACCGTCTTCCATATTTGGACAGTTCTGGTTCAATTTCATCAGAAACAGTCCATCTGTCCTGTGGGAAGGGGAAGAAGTTTAATCTGGCAGGTGGAGGTTGGGACCTCAGGATTTCCCACGGCCTCTGGCCCATCTCTTTTTTCTATCTCATACTTGTATTTCCTCTTTCTTCTAGAGTTCTTGGGGACAACTTAGCTTTTATTCTACAGGCAACTCCTTTTGTATGCCTTAGGTTTGACCTTTCTCTCTTCTGTTGAGCCATTCCTCTTTTTTCCATCTACTTACTGACTTCGTGTGACATTTCTGTCTTTTTCTTCCATGTTTTGGAGAGAGTTTTGCGCGGGAAAGAAGGGTCATCTGATTACTGAAATCGCCAAAGAAGGCCGTTTTTACCCAGATGTTTAGCATCTCCTTTGGGATAGGCTGAAAGTCTAAAAATACTCATGACAAGTGGAAAACCTTATCAGAGGAAGTGGGTATTAGGATGAGGATCCCAGAGCCCTGAGTGTTAAGTGGGACCAGAGGAGGAGCTGGGGAGAGCCCCCGAGGCCAATATTTCACATTGCTCATGCCCTTTTTGGCTGTGTAATTGCCATTTATGACTTTGTCTTAAGGGACTAACCAAAAACTTGGCAAAAATAAAGATGCAATCATTGTTAAAATGAGAAAAACCAGGGATGGAGGGGGCAGATGGCTTAGTGATTAACAGTATCTGCTGGTCTTTCAGAGGCGGTGAGTTCAGTTCCCAGCTCCCATCCCAGGTGGGTCACAACCAGCCTCAGAGGATTTGATGCTTTGGCTTTCTCTGGCACCAGCACACACACGTGTGTTTGTGCACATGCACAGACACACACAAATTAAAGTAAAAATAAACTTTTAAAAATAGCGTAGAGAAACCTTAGCAAAAGAAAAATATGTATCCATTGGAATATTATGCAGACATTAAAAGATGTTTTTTGAAGATACTTTTGAAAAGCGAAAGACAAAGCAGTGATTTTCCCGAGGTAGCTTTTCATGAGAACATTACTGTGAACATATACTTAAATATCATTTCAATGTTCAAAGTAAAAATAAACTTAACAAGAAAGATAATTGTGGCATTCAGAAGGAGCTGGTTTGGCTACTTTAGCTTTGCTATGCAGACAAGCTGCTCACCAAAGCTTCTCCAGGAAAGAGTATGCTAGCCTCACTATGTGCATGAACAAGGGAAGTTTCTTAGCCAGTTTTGAACTACCGAATTCAAACTATGAGCCAGAATGTGGCTTCTTGTTCCCATCAACTGTATCCATCCAGTGAAGTTAAGTATATATCACTAAAAATAATACTCATGAGAAAGTCCCTTCTGTTCACAAGCATATTTTAATAGAGTTTTTGATATTCGTTTGATAGCATGCACTTATTTGAAGAAGTACAGCAGAATGAAGTCTGCGAACTCATGAAAAGTTTTGAAGGTTGGAACCATTTCAACAGACTGTGTGACCATGACTTAATACTGCTTAATGACGTTAGAAATGCTCATGATACATTAGATAATAAAGACAACATGACTGCACAGTTTTATCGTAAAAACTATGGTAGGTGCTAATTTAACCCATTTGAAACTATTTTTAAGGTCCACTTAAAACGAAGTGTTACATCCATCAGAAAGTACCGTTTTGTGGTTTATAAATCAATTCAAAAGGCAATGTCTGCTTTCTCTCCGAGGCACCTATTTCGTCTGCAGATAGAAGTGCAAGTAAATTGAGCCGTCACTCCCTTTCAAAGAAACCAATTACCTTTCCTTCTGTCTCTTTGGTAAAGTTACAGGCCTCCAGTTTTCCAAAATAATCTTTGTACGTACTTTAAAAAGACAACCTTTTCTAATACGTTGCCAAGATTTTTTATTTTTATTTTTTTTTCAAAAGAACTATTCTTGACCAAGTTTGGAAACGCGCATAGTGTTCATGCCACATAAAACCAGTGTGTTCATTTTATAGGAAAGTCCTCGGGGTGTGGGATTTTGAGAGCACAAAGATGCCATGGGCTGCGGCTGGTTTCTAACATGAGGAGGAGGTTAGTGAAAATTACACGCTTAGTGAAGGTGCTGGATTTTGTACTTCACTACACAAAGGAGGTGTTGGGAAATGCCAGGGCTTGACAAGCAGCCATCGCAAGGAATTTTACCGCGTGCACACATGTGACGCTTTGTAAACATTAGACCCTTGGGCAAAGCAATAGTGGAACTGTAGGCAGACATTGAAGTGGGGTATGTGTCCCTTAACTCTTTTGTTCTTTTTCTCCTCCCAGGAAAATTCCACATCCCCTGGAAACGGGGAGGCTGAATATTTGCTGTTTAACCCCAGAGGCTTCTCAAACATGCATATACCAGCCCTTCATATGTGCCCATGTGTCATCTCTCTGAGACTTTTTTGGTTTATATTGGGGACTGAACCCGGGGTACTTGTACATGCTAAGCACATGCTTAGCATATGTCCCTCAGCCCTCTCATACATATTTACCGAGCATCTGTTTATATAAGGTGAGCGTGAGACACACAGCCTAAGGCGCTTCTGGCGGAATGAGCAGTTGCGGGCGCTTTAGGACCTTCTGTGTGGCAGAGGTAGGCAAGGGAGCACGGTGGCCTACATCTTAAAGACTAACATCTGTTCTGGTCATTTAACTTTTTGGGTTGTTTTCTTTTTTTGTGAGTTTTTATAGTTAGCATGAATTGTTTCTTATATTCTCCAGGAAGCTGTGACTATCAGACAAAAATGTAGCAACCAGACTTCCTTGGTTGAGAAATTTGGGGCTCTACTACTGAAAGCTGGAGCAGAACTTTCCCTGGGTTTCTGCAGGATGGGAGGATTTGTCAAAAAAAATATTAGAAGCAGACACTTTGAGTAAAGATGGATTAATTAAAAATAGACCAGGACTGTCAGTTTTTTAAAATCTATTTTAAACATTCAAGGTGTTTTTTTATTCAGATAAGTTTTACTGGCCTAAGTCAAATATCTGAATCTAGTCACTTTGGAGGCCTTTTGGTCCCAGCTTTTAATTCTCTGCCTTGCCTTTGGTAGGCTTAGCATCTCATTAGTAATCTTTTATTTTTTTTTTTTGACATTTATTTAGCGCGTATGCATGTATGTGCACGCCAAGGCATGTGGAAGTCAGAGGACAGTCTGTGGGAGTCCTCCCTCTGCCTGTGGGTTTTGGGGACTCAGGCTCAGCCACAGAACACTGTCTGCAGTGCCATCTTACCAGCCCCTCTTTAGTATTCTCGTGTCTATGTGGCAGAGGCTGCAGCTACTTGAGGCAGGAGGTTTGGATGACAGTCGTGTTTCTGTAAGTCCTAATTCACTGTTTGTAATCCACTGCTGTGTGTTATTGTGGTGTTTTTTACTGTACATAAAAAGTCTTACAGGGACATGATGAGTTAATCATGGAAAACAAAGACTTTGAACATTTTCTTGCCATCATTCTTCAGCATATGTATACATACATACGTACATACATACATACATACATATAAATATGTAGATACACACACACATCTTTGGACTGGATTGTATTTGAAGGTTTGATTTTAAAAGTTGCTGTTGTAGTTGCTGAATTGACTTTCATTTTGTAAAACCAGAATTCAGTGAAGTTTGGTTTGGTATTGGGACAGAATTTCCTAATCAATCATTCTAGAACTCCACTGCAATAAAATACGGAGGTGGATTCATTACTGACTCAATCTGGGATCTTTATACCAGGATTTAATCCCTGAAGGCCTTAATCCAACACTAAGTACACATGGGACTTTCACTGTCCTGGTCCTTCAACCGGTGAGTCTCTTGGGAGCAGCACTGTTACATGTGTATATTTTAAGGGTTCATTCTCTTATGTATCATGTAAAGCATGATATATGTAAAGTTTTCTTCTTAAAAGTTTCTCATATGCTCTGTTTTGATCATATTCTTGCCCTCTCCTACTCAAGCAATGATATTTTTCAGTGCCTCTGGACATTAAGAGGGGATTCTGCTGGGAGGAAGGAGGAGATTCTGACGCAGTTCTGAGTCCAGCTTCATCCCCTGACAGTTGGCCTCCCGTTGGCATGCCTCCTGTCTTGCTCCTGCATGCAGATCTCACAGTCCCTGCACACATTTTCACTTCCCTCATTCCAACCCCAGCTGCAGGCAGGTTTTCACTGCTTCTGCCAAGTGCTGTATGCTAGGGCTTCTTCGTTTTTCCTCTAACAGTTAACCTCTTTCACCTGAAAGTGTTCATGACTCTCGGGGTATCGAGGTATATAAAATGGGAATAGAAATCAAACATTCACCGCTATTACTTGGTATACTTGCCATCTAAATATTATTGGTTTCAATTTTTTTTTTAAAGATTTATTTACTTCATGTGTCTGAGTGGTTTGATGGCTTGTAAATGCACCATGTCGTCCGATGCCAGGAGAAGCCAGAGAGCGAGTCAGATCCCTGGAGCTTCGGTAACAGCTGTGAGTTGTCATGTTGGTGCTGGGAACCGAACCCTGGGCCCCTGTGGGAGCAGCACTCTTAATCAATGAGCCATCTCTCTAGCCCTGTATACATATTATTATTTTACCACTTATTAAAGATTAAAGCAAATTTGCATACTAATGAGATGAATGTTTGCGCTTTCATTTTTCTTTTAACATAAGGAATTCAATCTTGGCTGAACATTTGATACTGCAGGACATAGAGCCTCTTCAGTGTTTTACAATGTTGATTAATATTTTGATTTTATAATAATAAATGCTGAGTCAATCACTTTGCATTAACATATAGTGTAAAATGGCAGAAGCATGTTTGGGACTGTTTCAGAAGTTGTTGGGAATTCTGCCTCATTCCCAAGCCAAAATTCAGTGAATGAGTTTTTGTTTTTTTTTTTTTAACAAAATGAAAGTTAAGTCAGCAACTACAACAGCAATTATTACTATTATTTTGAGACAGGGTCTCTCTGTGTAACCTTGGCTGTCCTGAAATTAGCTCTATAGACCTGGTTGGCTTTGAACTGAGAGATCTCCTTGCCTTACAATAGCAGCTTTTAAAATCTAACCCTTTAACACAATCTAGTCAAAAGATACATATGCTGAGGATTGATGGTAGAAAAATGTTCAAAGTCTTCATTTTTAATGTTTAAGTCATCATGCTTTTAGAGCAGAAAGCTATATACATGTGTACACACACACACACACACACACACACATATACACACACACAGGAAAACACTGCATTGTACAAGGTACAGCAGTCTTGACTCTGAGCCAGTGTCTTAGGCAGCATTGGTTGGCACTCACTGCCTCACTGCTGCTGTGTGGTGTGTCTGTGTGTTCCGTGCACAGTGTCCAAGCTCAGTGCTCAGAACCACGGCTGCAACAAAGCCCATGATGCAACATGGGTAAACGCTGCCAGAATTACCGGGAGGTGTTCTCGGGGTATTGAGTTCTGACGATTGTCCTGGAATCTTTTACAGTTGTCAAATTTTCGGGCCACCCACCTTCAGTTACGTGACCCCATATGGGACAGTGACCTGCAGTTTAAGGAGCAGCATTGAATCAGTGACTACTGCCCGCCTAGGTCTTATGAAGAACAAACAATTCATTGAGGATTCCTGCATTTCAATATATCTTGCAACAGTTTTAGCTTTTTCCAGGGATTGTTTTCCACCTTGCTCATCCCATTTTCCTCTCTCAGTGAGGGCATGTCTCACCAGTGCTGGGACGGCAAGAACCTATCACATGCCTGCCTGTTTTTGTAAGCCCTGGGGATTGAACTCGTCCCTCATGTGCCATCTCCCCTGTTTCATTTACTCCCTGGATTGCTCGTATGCTTCATTGTGTTATAACTAGACTCGAAGTTCTTTTAAAAAAATGTTTATCAGTTTTTGGGGTTGTGCGAAGTACAAAGTAAGGGGTTTCTTCACGGTGTCTATCTATATGTATGCCGCTATAGCTGGTTTTCCATATATATGCCGGTATAACTGGTTTTCATTTCCTCCTCTCCTTCACTAGTCTCTCCATGTCCCTCAAGCTCAGCTGCTCTTTTCCTTTGCCCAGGGAGTCTCCATTTCTTCTGTTTTAAGACCTATATTCCACTACCCTACTTTCCAGCCATGAATCTTTCCCTTAAGATCTAGTCCTCTTTTCTCAATATCCCCTTTCATGTTTTGTGAACTTCAAACATATGTGTAATCCAGACACATATAAATATGGTTTTAAAAATCAAACATACATGTAACCCAGATACATATACATATGCTTTTAAATCAAGGTTCCATATATAAGAGAAAGCCCATGCAGTTTGTCTTTCTGAGTCTGGCTTATTTTAATTAACAGAGTGCTTTCTGGTTGCATATGCTTTCCTGTAAATTTCATGATTTTATTTTTCTTTATGGCTACATAAATTTCCATAGTGTATATGTCCCATGTTTTCTTTATTTATGCATTTGTTTACCTAAGTTGTTCCATTCCCAGTATCTTGAGTCATGCAATAGCAAGTATGGTTGGACAAGCGTTCCTGAGAATCCGGATCATTACCCAAGAGTGGTAGAGCTGAGGGCTGTGGTAGTTTCTGTTTCAGACTTTTTTCTTTTTGGAGAAACTTTTATACTGATTGCGCAGTGGCTTGAGCAGCTTGCATTCTCACCTGCAGTGATCCGGAGCCCCACTTTCCCATAGCTCAGCTGCACTTGCTGCCATTTGTTTTCTTGATGATAGTCACTCTGGTTTGGTTGAGACACAAATCAAGGCAGTTTTGATTTGTATTTTCTCTGAGGACTAAGGATATTTAGCATTGTACTACATATGTGAAACCAAAATAATGGTGGTAATTAAACTCATAATTACTAGTGGGTAGGGTTGAGTGAAAGGGGAGCTATTGGTCAAGCAATACAAATTTTCTGGGTCAGAGGGATAGTTCAGCAAGTGAGGAACCTTAGAGAGACCTCTGGTGACTTGAGTTCTATTCTGGGATCCACGTGGTAGAAGAAGAGAACTTTCTTAAGTTATCCTCTAGCCTCTACATGTGGGTTATAACACACAACTGTACACACACACACACACACACACACACACAAGTGCAAAGGATGCACAAGTTCTGAAAGCATAATCGACAAGTTGGTGACTAAATTAGTGATATTATGTTGTATGTTTTTTGCTGAATGGATAGGTCTCAAGTGTTCCCATCACAACATAAAGGGCAACTAGGTGAGATGATAAATACGTCAGCTTGGTTATAGAAATCATCTTACACTGTGTGTACGTATCTGTGTGTGAATATACACACACATATTGAAGACATCACATTGTATACCTTAAATATACAGTTTTTGTTTATTAGACCCCAATAAACCTGGAAATAGAAGAAAAGATATGCTTTTGATCTTTTAAAATAGGTCAAAATGAAAACATATGCTACTTTTATAGGTCATTGCAGCAGTCTACTATAATATTTTATTAGAAGCTGCATCAATTAAAAGCAAATGTTCATTGATTGATTAGGACAACCATAGGCTGTACATTTACTCTATAAGCAACATGGTCTCAAGAATAATGGAGCTGAGAAATTCTGGTCCCTTCATTGTACTATGGTTGTTACATGCAGTGAAAGGCATTATTCACATGTTTGCAGTGGTGCGGTAACTACAATTGCTCCACTGTCAGTCAAATGAATGTGTAATACATATAGTATACAACATTCCACACTTCAATTAAATAATTAGGTTTCCTATTTATGTCTTTGCTATAGTAGAGCTTTAGTCATTATTTCCAAAACTATTCTCATTTATAATAACAAGTTTTATCACAAAGAAGAAAATTAAAGTGGGACCTGTCAAAATACTTAAAAAACCAGAATATTTAGCTTAGAACAATATTATTCATATCTACCTACTATCTATCTACCTACCTATCTATCTATATACATATATATCTATCCATATATCATCTATCTATCTATCTATCTATCTATCTATCTATCTATCTATCTATCTATCTATCATCCATCCATCCATCCATCTATCTATCTATCATCTATCTATCTATCTATCTATCTATCATCTATCTATCTATCTATCTATCATCTATCTATCTATCTATCTATCATCTATCTATCTATCTATCTATCTATCATCTATCCATCTATCTATCATCTATCTATCTATCTATCCATCCATCTATCTACATATCTATCTATCTATCTATCTATCTATCTATCTATCTATCTATCATCTATCTATCTATCTATCTATCTATCTATCTATCTATCTATCTATCATCTATCTATCATCTATCTATCTATCTATCATCTATCCATCTATCTATCATCTATCTATCTATCTATCTATCCATCCATCTATCTACATATCTATCTATCTATCTATCTATCTATCTATCCATCCATCTATCTACATATCTATCATCTATCTATCTATCTATCTATCTATCTATCTATCTATCTATCATCTATCCATCTATCTATCATCTATCTATCTATCTATCTATCCATCCATCTATCTACATATCTATCTATCTATCTATCTATCTATCTATCTATCTATCTATCTATCTATTCATCCATCTATCTATCTATTCCAACCATCTATCTCAGATGTCTTCTGTGCTGCCCAGGGTGACTTTGAATTTCAAGATCCTCTTGAGTAGTTTGAACTACTGGGATTACAGCTACCCTGCCCAGTCCCAAACAAAATAATTTCGAGATTTTTCTTTTTAAAACTGATGTGAACTTTGATTCTAAAACCTGAGCTTCCTTTCTGGTGCTCCTGCTCAATGGGGACATGATCTTGGGAGAGTTATCCAGCCTTTGGGGAGCCGAGTTTGTCCCGGAATAGGAGGAATGTGGCCCTGTGCTTGGTGAACACTGAACAGCCTTGTGGCTGCTCACACATTATTGGTGCTGTGTTTTGAATCTTGCTAAGCCTGGGAATTTGACTATGCTTTCTTTGTTTAGTGTTTACACCTGCTTTTGGTGGTTGAGGACACTCTCACAGCTGTGGGTACACTCTCTTTCGGTCACTCTGTCCTCCTGAGCGGTGTTCCCCAGGCTCCACAGTCATTGAGCCCCCTCTCCTTTCACAGAAGTGGTACTGATGTGGCTGTCTTTTTACTTCTCTCCCCTGAGGCCTCTTAAGCTGGAGGACTCATTTCATTTCCCATCGCCAGCTGGGAGAGCTTTGCAGTTCTGGTTTTTCTCTAAGTCTGCAAGGTGGTAGCTTGTTCATCTCTAGACGCAAAGCCTTATGTGTGATGTGACCCGTGCACACTGCTTGGCTTTCCTCCCCTGCACGTTCCTTTCCGTTTCTCTGTTAGTCTGCTTTTTAACCATTGCTGTCTCATCCAAAGCTCTCTCTGCTGTTAGAGCCAGTGAGTGCTGGACACAGCAGTTCTTCCAGAGTATGCCATTTATATGCTAACTCTTCTAGTTCATAGCAAACACTGCAAGGAAGCAAGAATCCAGCAATTGTCTTTTTCTCTTTCAATTATAGAAAAGAAATGTATTTCTTTGGTGTGTGTGTGTATGTGTGTGTGTGTGGGGGGGGGTGCATTCACATGCATGCAGAGGTCAGAGGACTTTGAGGGAGTTGGCGATTTTCCTCCACTGCATAGGTCCCAGGGATGAACTCCAGTCATCAAGCTCTCCACTGGACCACCTCACCCCTGGACTGTCCCACCCCTGGACAGTCCCACCCTGGACCGTCCCACCCCTGGACAGTCCCACCCCTGGACCGTCCCACCCCTGGACAGTCCCACCCCTGGACCGTCCCACCCCTGGACCGTCTCACCCCTGGACCGTCCCACCCCTGGACCGTCCCACCCCTGGACCGTCCCACCCCTGGACCGTCCCACCCCTGGACCATCTTAGCAGCCTTTTTTTTTCTACTTCTAATTACATGCACCCAGCTTGAACAAAAGGTCTGGCCGGTACTCATAGGATCATACCGAAAGCATGTGTTTTGGACAAGTTGGTTATTCATGTATGTTGGAGTCACAAGATACTTACTTTCATCTCAGTCTCCTTTCTACATGTGTGGTGCATTCAGGGACCACCTCACTTGCCTCAGTCTCCCAATTCTTTACCTGCACGGTAGGGTACAAAGACTTGCAAGCTAGGGATGTGGTTCAGTTGGTAGAGTTCTTGCCTAGTATGCCTGCGGTGCTGGGTTTGATCACCTGTAGCACACAGTCTGGGTGTGGTGGTCCACCCCTGTGATCTCAGCATCTGGGAGATGGGGCAGAAGGACCAGAAGTTGAAAGCAAGCTCACACACAGCAAGGTCAAGGTCAGCCAGGTTACAGGAGATGCTGTCTCGGAAACCAGAAAGGGTCTGGGCTGGGGAGACGGCTCAGTAGATAAAGTGTTTCTTTGCAAGAGTGAGATCCACAGCACTTACATAAAAAGCTGGGCAAGGTGACAGTCTCTTGTAGCCCCAGTGCTGAGGGGCCTGTTCAGTTGTCTGGTTAGCCAGTCTAGTTGAAACAGTGAACTCAAGGTTCTTCGAGAGATTCTATATCAGAAAATAAAATGGAGAAGTAGTTGAAAAGGACACCTTCACGCAGTGGTACAGATGACTGCAATCTGTGCAACACACACACACACACACACACACCCCTGCACACGTGCACGCGTGCACACACACACACACCTAAAAAGTATCCCCAAATCATTTCTGAGCTGCCTCTCCATGTGAAGATAAAATGAGTTTCAGGATCTGCAAAGGCCCGTGTCCCTATCAGTTATCACTGTCATCGCTCCAGCAGACTTCTCTGGGAGTTTATCATCAATGTTATCAGCGATGGGGCTTTGAGCCCAGCTGGAACACAAAGAGCATCATGTGCTTGCATTTAGAGGTGTGACCCCCTGGAAAAGGAGTTAAGCTATCCAAGGCTTCATAGACACAGAACCTGGACATTACATCCTATCTCCGCTTCCCCTAGGAGTCTCTGTCCTCACAGCATTTTCTCTAGAAGCTCATCTTTCGAGATTACAGCCCCTGCCTCATGCCTGGAGCACCCGGTCTCCGCGTGCCTTACCTGACCAACCAGAGAAGTCTGTCCCATGTAACTCCTGCATAGATCCTTCCTCCTTCAACAAATAGCTCATGTTTTGAGGTGTGGGGCCGTGTGTACGAATGCCTCTCATCACACACTGATGGCGTGTGACCGTGATTCATGGAGGGTGGCCCTAGACATGGGTGATGTTCATGGGAAGCTCAGCTAAGGCTTTTTCTCTTTGTTGAAAATTGGGGAAAGAAAAGAGTATCCCATGTTCTGCTATTAATTTTTGAAAAATTTTTGTTTTAAATAGAATCATAAATGAACATATATTAAAAAGTTAAAGAGAGAGCAAAGGTTTATGGAATGGTTGTTGTCAAGCACACACTGTAGTTCACTCAGAAGTAAACCACAGGTTTTGAACTTTTAACTGCCCCAGCCACCTACCCTTTGACATTGGTGAGTGTGTGTGTGTGTGTGTGTGTGTGTGTGTGTGTGTATTAACAGTCATAAGTCTACACAAACTACTGTTTATTTGACATATGGGGTTGAAATATTAAACTCTCTATAGAGTTTTTGAATATTGTATCTATCTGATACAGTATCTTAAGCCCAAGACTGTAGACAAAGCTCGCTTGTTGTTCACATGCTCCTTAGACACATGACCTAAGGGATGTTTGCACGATATTTTAATTCACTACTCTTCTGACTATGACTCATCATGTGGAAGCTTCCACAGGTGGAACCAGATCGACTTGCAAGACATTCCCACCTTGAAACACTCCATGCATACGGATACACATAGACACACATATAGATATTTATTTAGTTTTTTTTTTCTTTTGAGACAGAGTTTCTCTGTAGCTTTGGAGCCTTTCCTGGAACTAGCTTTTGTAGACCAGGCTGACCTCGAACTCACAGAGACCCTCCTGCCTCTGCCTCCCAAGTGCTGGGATTAAAGGTGTGTGCCACCACTGCCTGGCTTATAGACTTATATATATTAACACACACACACACACACACACACACACACACACACGGTGCTGGGAATTGAACTCAAGGCATTGTCAACGTTAAATGTCCTACCACTGAGATCCCTAGTCCCACACTTCACATTTGGTATTTTGGACTACAGATGTTGCACTGTCTTTTCTGGCACACCAGTTTTACATATTGTTTACTAACTTGACATTGGTAGGTGAGGTTTTAGCTCCCTTTCATTTCTCTTTCCTCTTCCCACAGTACCGATGGAGTCCTAATTTCATTACTTTGTCAATAGTTCATTTACCTTTTGATACTTAGCAAGTCATTGCATTCTTAGTACCAGAAAACAGCTATAATCTCAGTTCTTTCTCCCGGTCCCTGTGGGTCAGAATTGGGAAGGTTGACCAGATGACCCTGGGCATTTGGTGTGACTGTAGTAGACAGTAGATAATACGGAACAGAAGGAGCTGGCCAGTTCCTTCCTTACAGATAACCCTGGGCTTTTCCTGTTGTCTCTTCCCATGGGATAGCCTGGGGCTCCTCCTAGTGAAAGCTGTCTAATGACTTTGAAAGTTGGCAAATCCCTCGGCACATAACACCTCAGAAGTCACTATACAATTAGTTTGTCATAGACATGCCCAGAAACAAGGGGGTGGAACAAAGTTACTTTTACATGGGAGGGTTAACAAATAACCGGGGATTATACATACATGCACACATATTTTATATACATGTATTTGAGGAAGTGTCTCTCAGTGTAGCTTAGACTGACCCTGAGCTCAACATGTCACCCAGGCTAGCTTTGAACTCTTCGTGCTCTGGTCTCAGCTTCTCGAGTTGGCCGGATTACAGGCCTGCATCGTCTCTCCCAGTTTGGGACTATTTTTAAGCTGCCAGAATCAATGTTTTCATTGTGACCAAAGAAATACAGTTGACTCCTGAGGTGACTGGGGCGCTAGGAAAAGTCTCACGGTCGTGGCAAAGCTTTTTGGATGTTCATCCTTTGTTGTGTTAGAACCTCTAGCAGTGTCTTTCTGTCTTCCTCCAGCTCCTGAGCTTTCCACACGGTCAGGCACGTTAAGTAATGTCAGTAACATTTCTTCCCCTGTCCTTGCTCTTCCTGAGCAGTTAGTTCCTCTGCTAGCTCCATCACACAGCACACAGCTGCTGCCTTTTTTTCTTCTGTCATGAGTGTGAGAACTTCCTTTATCTCTCTTTGGGTTAAATTCGTTGACTCCTGGCTCATATGCCTTCTGTTTTTGTCCATTAGTAACGTATTTCTTGAGAAAGGCTGCCTGGTTGTAAGATTTTTAAAAGACCGGAATCTAAGGATTCCATGCCCCCTCCAAGCATCTCCCTGTGGGCAGAATTTTGAAGGCATGATTTCTTTCTGTCTGTTTACCACCGTACTCATGGGGAGTAAGATGCTGGTTGACGCTGGAACCTCTGTTCATTGCCCTTTTCTGTTTGGAACTTTCAGGCTTTTCTCTTCACTCCTGGCATTTGTGCTGTAGATTTAGATCTTCGTTCATTTTTCTGGTTAGTAGTTGTTCACAGAAAGTGTCTTTATGTAGACTAACAAAAGTGAAAGTGCACTTTCTTGACTTGAGAGTAGACTGATCAGGGAAGGATGCTCTGCGACATCTCCTTAGAGAAATTCCCCTTCTGGGGGTTGGTGCACCAGCGCACAGGGTGAGCAGAGCCTGGGTGCTGGACCATTGCTTTTTTCCTGACTAGGCATGGAGTGTGCTACTCCTACGATACACACCAACTCCACATGAGGCCCTCTGTGCACACTGACTGTGTGCTAGTAGACTGGTGCACACTGGCTGCACAATCTGTGACCACAGCACACACTGACCACACAACACATGACTCCTGTAATCAGGGATACATGCTATGTGCTGGTGGGGCATTCCGACTTAACACTAAAAGACTGACGTTCATGCTGATTACATGGTACATGATCGGTTCAGACTGGCACACACCAATGGTGGTACATCCCGATTGCAAACTACAAGACCATGGTGCACACTAGTTGTGGTGTTAAGCATTTGGCAAGTGGGCCTTGCCAATATGGAGGCTTGTCACATTCCATATGTGGAGATTTCTATGAGTTTTTGATAACTCCCTTCTCATAGCCTCTTCTATCTGGAGGCTGTTTTTTAGACGTTAGACTTGCTTATAGACTCACCAACTTCCTTGTCCTGTTATTATTTATCTCTTGATTCTTCTGTTCTTACACTCGGTTCTTAGACTCAAAAAATTCATGTAAAAATTTTACTTACATATCTTGTTGCTATTTATTTATTCATTAGACCGAATCTATTCTGTAGCCCAAGCTGGCCTTGAACTTATGGTTCTCTTGTCTCAGCCACTTGGATGCTGAGATTACATGTGTGAGCCATCCCACCTTGATTCTTCTTTTTTTAAAAGGCAAAACATTATGCTAAATGTCTAAATATAAAATGTGAAATTCATGATATTTTGGTCTACTGTTTGTGTGGTTTGAACATGGGTGTGCTCAAGAGTAGGATGTTGGATGTCCTCCTCCAATGCTGTCTGACTCACTGCCCTGAGACAGGGTATCTTAGTGACCTGAAAACTCACTGTTCCAGCTATGTTGGCTGGCAGGCTAGCTCTTGGACTTACCTGCCTTTGTTAGGAGATTTTCAGAGCTTCAATCTTGATGCTTCTGATAGTTCTAAGACATTCATATCCTCTTCACTTAATTTGGGTAGGTAATGTGTGTCTAGGAATTTATTCTAAAATTTCTTGTAGATTTTCCAATTTTGAGAGATGAGATACATATTTTCAAATATTTCCTAATTATTCTCTGAATTTTATTGGTCTGTTTTTAATATTTCCTATTTAATCTGTAAATTTACCAATATATGTTTCCTCTCCCTTTCTTTTGCTTGGTCTGGCTGTGAGTTTGCCACTTTTATGTTTCCCAGAACTCTTTGTTTCATCACTTCTTCATATTGTTTATTTCCTCTCTAGTTTATTACTATCTGGATTGTATTAGTTCTCTATCTACTGCTTTTGCGTTTGGTTGGCTTTGCTTTTGTAAGACCATGGGCTGCATTATTTACTGGAAACCCCTGTATGTTATGATAAGCACTCAGCGCTGTAAACGATCCTCTTTGGACTGTCTTAGCCGTCTCACAGCGTTTCTGGGAAGGTGTGCTTTTGTTTTCATATTTGCATAGTTTCTGTAGCTTTTCTTGCTATCGATTTCTAATTTTATTGTACTGTAACTTGATAAGATATAGAGAATTATTTGATTCTTTTGTATTTCAAAAGAGGCGATTTGTAGATTAAAATTTGGTCTTTCTTAGAGAAAGTTCCATGGGATGCACATTTTGTGTTTCTTAGATGGAATATTCCACAGGTATCTGTTAAGTCTGATCTATGGTATAATTTAACTCTAAAGTTTCTTTTCTGATTTTTAGCTTGGGTGGCATGTTAGCAAGAGTGGGCTGTTGACATCCCCCAATTCTCTTTATATCATGATCTATATGTCCTCCCATGTTTAGTAGTTTCTGTTTTATAAAATTGGAAATTCTAATAATTGGTAAACGACAAATTTATAACTATTTTATCTTTTTGATGAATCTTACTTTATTAATATTTAGTGGCTTTCTTTATTTCTTTGGAGTAATTTTGGTTCAATGTTTCTTTGCCAGATATCATGATAGCTGTGCTGACTTAGTTTCTGATGTCTAATTATTGGTACATTGACTTCCATTATTTTACTTTTAGTCTATTGAGTGTCTTTGTCAGGGAGTCATGCATGTTTCTCAGAGACAACTAATAGATCTTGCTTTTAATACATTCAGCTACGATGTATCTATCCATTGTGGAATTAAGATCATCGTTTATATTTGGAGTTATTATTGAGAGATATTTACTATTTTCTGTGGTTTTGTTAGTTATTTTCAGGTTGGTTAAGCTATTATTTGTTCTTTTTTTCTCTCCCCTCTCTAATTAAGGTTTTGATGATGGATTCTTGCTAGTTCCTTCTGTTCACGTGTTCTTCTAATGAAATTTCATCTTTACCATACCATCACAGTTGGGACTGTCTTTGTCCCATTCCACCCATGGCTTGGTGGTCAGGAGTTGCTTTAGCTTGCCTTTGTTTGGGAATGTTATTTTCCCATCATTTTTAAAGGATGTTTTTTACTAACTGTAGCAATTTGGGTTGGCATTTGTTTGCTTTTAGGATTTAAAATTAGTCACTCCATGGTTTCCTGGTATGGGGGTTCTGTTGAAAGATTTGCTGTATTCTGTCTCTGCCTCCTGAGCACTGGGATTAAAGGTGAGGACTACCACACCCTGATTTATTTAGTTTTTATGCTTATGTCTGAGTATACTATGTCCTTAGCCATGTTCTACATCCCCACGCTATTTATTCCACTTAGTCTGGTCTATTGGTGATAGTATTTATTATTATTATTATTATTATTATTGAATTTTGATAGTTTTTATTTGATTTATTGAGTTTAATTTTCAACATTTATATTTAGTTTTGTTTGTCTTTTTAGACAGGGTGTCATGGAGTCTAGGATGGTCTTGAACTTGCTAGTCAGATGTGGATGACATTGAACTTCTGATCCTTCTAACCTCCTGAGTGCTTGGATTACAGGAGTCTCCACACGTCCTACCTGAGTGCTAGTGACGGGAGTCTCCACATCTCATTTATGCCGTGTTAAGGACCGAACAGGGCTGTGGCTACCCAACACAACCACTCTGCTAACTTAGCTACATCCCCCACACTTACTTTTTCTGAAGTGCAAGTTTCTTTGTTCAGTTTCTGGTCCATATTGTTATCCCACATATGTTTCTGACTTTCTTCTCCAGTCTTGGGTTTCCTTACTTCATTCGTCTGTTTCTTTTCTATTTTTTTATGTCACTAATGATTTATGCAGAAAAGCTTTCGAGTTTTTCACCTGGCATTTTATCCATTTTTGTATCTTTAAATGTTGCAGCTGAGGAGGTGTCATCTCTAGCTGGAGTCATGCTACCTGGCTTTCCATGTCCTTTGTGATCTGTGTGGCTGTTTGAGCATCTTTGGCTTAGTCTCCTTCTGTTGTTTGGGGAAGTTAGCAGGAAGCCTGCTCTCGAGGGCTCAGTCTCTAGTGGCACTCAGAGAGGAGAGAACAAGCTGCGGTGACTGTGAGCAGAGCAAACTGTCCAAGCTGTAGAAATACAGTGAGAAGGAATGAAAGCCCACGAACACACACCAACACAGTAGCATAGAAACGACAGAACATACTGCAGCCTACTGCAAGGTCTTTAACTGCTTTAGGGTAAATGTAGAAACAGTAAGTCTATGGGGCAGAAGAGAGTGGTAGGGAAAGAAGAAAATGAGAGCAGAAGCACGGGCAAATTAAAGAAGAAGCAAAAAGGAACGATAAATTTCACAAAGTGGGAAAGGAGGAACTGGCTCAGCAGTTAAGAGCACTCGGTACTTTGGAAGAAGACCTACACACAGTACCTGGCACCCACATGGTCCTCACAGTTGCCTTCAGTTCCAGTTCCTGGGGATTTAGTGTCCTCTTCTGGTCTCCATTGGCAATGGCTCATACATAGAACACATATGGATATGCAGACAAAATACTCATAAACATAAAATAAAAAATCTCTCTTAAATAAGTTTTAAAAATGAACCAGAAGAAGAAGAAAAGTGCAAAAGATTAATGTAAGAAAAACTCAGATGATTGCCCAATAATGAAAAAAAATACACAAATGAATTATATAATGGAAGAAAGGGAGTAAAAACTTTAAAAAAAAGTTTTTCTCACAGCCAATATATATGAAGCCAGGCATCATGGTGCATGCCTTTAATTCCAGTACTCAGGAGGCAGAGGCAGGCAATTTCTGTGGGGTTGTGGCCAGCCTGGTCTACATAGCAAGTTCTAGGACTGCCACAGTATAGTGAGTGATAATCTTGTTTGTACTCTAACAAATAAAGCTTGCTTGAAGATCAGAGGGCAGAGCTAGCCACTAGTTAACCATAGAGGTCAGGAAGTGACTCTATGGTTATGACTGGGTGGAGAGAGGAATATAAGGCGGAGGAGACAGGAGCTCAGCCCCTTTTTCTGCTGAGGCATACACAAGGCAAAAGTTGGCTGTGGCTTGCTCCTTTGTCTCTCTGATCTTTCAGCATTTCCCAATATCTGTATCTGGGTTTTTTTTATTATTATTTATTAAGACCAATTAGAACTCATGCAACAATTGTTATTTTATTGTGCAACATACAGCTTTCATAGTGAGACCCTGACTCAAAACAAACAAAAAACCCAAAATATATATGATAAAATTATACACTAATAAAAGTATAATAAAAGAGCGATCATGAGGCAGAGGAGGGAGAGGGTTTGCGTTCCCCCTCAACTGGGTCCTGTATACTTGGAGTCTGCTGGGTGGGTGTCTGATGGAGCGGGCCAGTTGAATCCTCTTGCTTTTCTTGTGACTTTACAGGGTGCTGTCCTGGACAGGATAAGTGGTAGATGTCTACAGAGCGGTGTTTACTTTGGTGGCCTCTCTTTGTGTGTGTGTGTGCCTTTACCTATTGAAGCTTTGCTTTCTGAGGACTGGTCAGGGTCCCTCACCTTCCAAGAGGCCCCAGGGTGAGACTCATGTTTGGGCCAGGAAGTTTTCTCCCAATGGGATATTCTGGGAAGCAAGTACAGCACTGTGGTCTGTATAGACTGGCCTGTCTCTGGAATTCTAAGACCCGCTTGGCATTTATTTATCAGTTACTGAGAGACAAGGCTATGACGACCGGCTAGGTCAGCGGAGCTTCAGTTTCCCGACAAATTTGGGATTGAAACGTGTGGATTTTGCCCTGTAGGTTGTTCCCCCTGATCTCAGGTTACAGAATGGTGAGGTGAGTGTCCAGCCAGCCACTTCAGGCTACCTCACCCTGTGCAATGAGCTGCTAGAGGAAGGCCCCTGTGCCTGAGCTTTTGAGCTTGTTAACCTCTGGTTCTTCCACTATCCATGACTGCCTCCACCAAGGGCTCTTCATCTGGGCTCTGTGACGGGCTATCTTGGTGCCCTGTGACTTGTAAAGGCCCTGCAGGTAGTTCACCTTGAAATAATCGGTTTCTTCTCAGATGGTAGCCAACCACAGCTCTCTGACACATGGGAAGGGCCTACCCTCCACTGCCGACTTATTCCTTGGAAGGAGTCGTCGTCTTGCCAAAGCTCAGGATTTGAGGCATTGGAGAATTGGAGGCTTGTCCTGTGCTAGGACTGTCACTGTCTTCACCAGCCTGTGCTGCCCCCACTTACCTGTAGGTCAAGGAGGCTTCTACTTCCTCTGCCCCACTATGGGGCCATGTGGCTGAGCTCTGTGTCCCCCTGGCCACACCCCTCCCCTGCTGCGCAGCTCTTTGCTCTGTTCAGTTGTCCCTTTGTGAACTTCGGATGTCTGCCGTCTCTTTCAGTCTTTAAAAGTGCCTATTATTTTAACTCTTTGTATTTGCTGCACCATGTGAAGGCAGCTTCTGATCTACTACCTCACCTCCAAGTGCCCCGTTGATCTATTTTCATGTCCTTATCTCCAAGTGCCCCGTTGATCTGTTTCTATGTGCATAAGCACATTGTGTGGGTCATCTCAGCTCCACGCTAGGTCTTAATGTTGCTAGGCAAGGTAGGTGCTAGAAATTTGTGTTTTTCTGAAATGGCATATATCTACCTATTTATTATATACGTATTCATCTACTGTGCTTATATGCAAGTGCACGCACACAAGAGTGAGCATATAGAAGTCGGAGCACAATTTGCCGGAGTCCATTCTCTCATGGGGTTCAACCCTTCCACCACCTGGGTTCCAGGATCGAATTCGGGTTGTCAGGTCTGGTGGCAAATGCTTTTACCTGTTGAGCCGTCTTGCCAGCCTCTAAATTTGTGTTCTCACAACTACAGACATACCTCAGCTTATATGGTTTCAAATCCTGATAGACAGAAGCACGGGCCGAAGCTATCCTAAGCAAACAGAGCATGTGCTGCAACTACCCTGCCGACCATGGCAGCCGAGACACAGCAGCTGTGCAGTTCTCTTGTCTGATGCTTTACTCTTTTTGCTTTTTGGGGGGCTCACCACCCAGCTCCAGATAAATCACACATGGAGTCTTATTCGTTCCTATAATCACCTGCCTTAGCTTGGCTTGTTTCTTACCAGCTTTCCGTAACCTAAATGATCCCAGCTACCTTTTGCCTCTGGGCTTCTTCCCTTTCTTCTGTGTATCTTACTTTCACTCTTACTGCATGACTGGCTGGGTGACTGAATAACTCCCCACGTTCTCCTCCTGTCATTCGCTCGTTCCTCCTCTTTTTCCTTGTTTCTCCTTCTACTTATCCTCTCTGCCTGCCAGCCCCACCTGTCCTTGCTCCTGCCTTGCTATTGGCCATTCAGCTCTTTATTAGACCATCAGGTGTATCAGACAGGCAAAGAATCACAGCTTCACAGAGTTAAACAAACGCAGCATAAACAAAAATCACACACCTTAAAATAACATTCCCCAACAGAGTATCACTGTTTAGTCTTGGGAGCATGTGGTTGACCAACAGCCATACTTGCTGCCTCTGCCCAGTATCTTGGGAGCGTGTTTCCTCCCTTAGGAAAAGGTCTAAATTCAAAATTTGAAGCACAGCCTGTATTGAAGTTGTGTTGTTTTCAGAGCACTGTAAAATCCAGAAACTCACAAATCAACTGCTGTTTCTCTTTGCTCCATTGACTGAGAGAACAAAGACCGTTCTCAGCATCTGTCCACAGTCCAGAAAATGTTGGCATTGCTCTGGAGGGTGTAGGAAATTCAGTCACACCATTGTAGAGCTGAGTCTCCTTGCAAGAAAAATAGGCACCGAATTGACAAATGGTACAAATGGTGGGGTACCAGAAATGAACTGGCCACTGTCTGAACCATCTGCAGTCACGGTCAGAATGCCATCAAGGGTGTTGTGCTGAGCTCCCATTACAAGACGAGGTCTGTGTATGCTCACTTCCTCATCAAGGTTCGCATTCAGGAGCATGGGCCTTTGGTTGAAATCTTAAATTTGGGTGTTGAAAAAATACATCCATGGGGTTTGGGTGAGGACAGGTGTTGCTTGTTCTGTCTCTCAAGCCCAGAAGGATGAATTAATCCTTGAAGGAAATGATACTGAATTTGCTTCAAATTCAGCGGCTCTGATTCAGCAACAGTTAGAAACAAGGGTACCAGAAAGTTTTGGGATGGCATCTGTGTGTCTGAAAAGGGAATGGTGCGGCAGGCTGATGAGTAAGACCTCAGTTACCCAGCTCCGGAAACAAGATCCTGAATTAAAAGACTTGTATTGAAAAAAAAAGCCAACTGTTGTCCGTCAGGCGGCAGGCATTTGCGGCGCTGAGTCCTTCAGTCGGAAGTTCAAGTTTCCCCTCAGCCGTGCTTTGTGGTTGTCTGTGTGTAGGTCTCACACATGTCTTTGAGAAATTATCACTGCATATTTCATGAATTTTAATGTGACTGTTAAGGGAAATTATTTTAAGAACTTTTTGTAGTTGTTACTTTCTAGGGCTATAATTAACTTTTCAGCGTCAACTGTATACCGCTAACCTGATAGACTCACTAATTAGTTCTAGCAATAGTTTGTAGATTCTTTTGGGAGTTCCACATGTATATGAGCAGAACGTTTTCATTTCTTTTCAACTTCTATTACTTTAATTGATTTTTCTTGTCTAATTCTGCTGGCTAGTCCCTCTAATAAAGTGAGGAATAAAAACAAGGAAGGCATCCCCTTCTTTATATCTATGTGTTTTTTTTTTGAAGATTCTACTTATCAACTCAGAGATTTCCCTTTCTTTATTAAAAATTATTTATTTATGAGGCTGTCTGTGATATGTCTTATGCCTGGGTATGTGTGCATATATTCATATGTGTGAATGTGGGCACATGTGTGCCATGTGTATGTATGGGGGTCAGAGGTGAGCCTTGGCTGTCGTTTGTCACCTTCTACCTTTGCTGTTGAGCCTGGCAGGCTAGCTGACTGGCCTGAGAACTTTCAAGGGTGTTCCAGGCCCGTCGTTCATCTTACGATGGTGCTGTCATGGAAGGGTCCCCTTTCTGTCTTCCTGGTCTTTTACATAGAGTCTGAGGACTTGAACTTTGAGCAAATGCTTTCATTCTGAGCTATCTCCTCTCCCCCGCCCCAACTTTGGAAATTTCATTTTTAAAAGAAAATTTAAGTTTTATTTATTATGATTATTTTGTGTCTACATGAGCGAGTGTGTGTGTGTGTGTGTGTGTGTGTGTGTGTGTGTGTGTGTGCACATGTACCACAACATGTATGGAATCAGAGGATGACTTTCTGGAATCGGGTCTTCCTTCCACTGTAGGTCTTCCTTCCACTTCCAGGGATTGAACTCATATCATCAGGGTCTCCTGCAAGCACTTTTGCCTGCTGAGCCATCTTGATAGCCCAGGAATTTCCTTTCTGCTGCTAGATTCATGAGTTTTAATTTTGAATGCATGCTGAATTTTTGTCAAATACCTTTCAACCTCATATTATATTTTCCTTGTTTAGTCTGCCGATACAGTGAATTACATTCTTTGATTTTTTTTTATTCTTAAATGTCTGTTGAATTCAGGGTTTGCCTATCCTTTTCTATATTGCTAAATTTGATTTTCTAATACTGTTCATGAGGCGTGATGATATATAATTTTATCTCCCATAGTGTTGCTGTCAGTCTCTAGCAGCAGTGTTAGCTGACTGTATAATTAGCCAGGAAGTTCTGAAAAGCTTTGTAGAAAAGCAACAGTCATTTTCCTTAAACAGCCGATAGAATTTACCAGGGAAACAATATGGATGTGATGATTTCTTTGTATATAGGCTTTTGATACATTTAATTTTAAACATCTGCAATATTGAAGATTTCTACTTGTTTTTTTTTGTTAATTTCAGAAAGTCTTAGTTTTTGTGAAAAGTTATTTCATTTAACTTGTTTTGTTAAAGCACACACATTTTCTACTACTTATTTTCTTCTTTATTAAGCTGCCTATGTTTCCTGATACTAATTTTCTTCATCATACTTTTGCTCTTCAGTATACTTGGGGAATTGGTTTTAGGCTCCCCACTGATAGCAAAATCTATGGATGCTCATGCTAAGGACAACATCATAGCTATTTGCACAGAAGCCACACATATCCTCCTATGTATTTTAGATGGGCTCCAGGTTACTTGTCATGGTGAACACAAGGGAACTTCTATGTCAATAGTTATTGTCCTGTATGACTTAGGGAAAACACCAAGCAAAAGTTATATATGTTCATTACAGGCACACATTTCCCCAAATACTTTTGATCCCTAGTCGGTTGACTCTGCTGAGTCAGAAACCGTAGACAGGAAGAACTGTAGAGTAGACCCTTTTTCTACAATATTGACAGTTAATGTTTTCTGTCTTATTCATCCAAACTAGGGGTTTATCAGCATTTTTCTCACTAAAAAAAAATAGTTCTTTAAGTGGTATAATTCTATTTCTCTTAGACTGTTCTCCCTTTCCTCCCCACCCAACTATGTGTCTGTCCTTTTGAAAAATCATCTAGTGCAGCTTATGATGCCCATATATTCTTGGATGTGGGACCATTTTCTGGAACACAGTTGACCTAGCCATGGGTTCTTGGCCCCTTAAAGAAAGCAAACATTTCCTCTCCCAGCAGCTACCAATTGCCAATAACTGCTCAGCTAGGGGTGACTCTTTGTGCCCACCTTCGCTGTAGGAGGACACTAGTATATTCCTGGTTGCCCTAACTCTTGAAATAACCACACAGAAACTGTATTAATTAAATCACCACTTGACCAATTACTTAAGCATATTGCTAACTAGCTCTTACATCTAGAATTAACCCATCTCCATTATGGGTGCCAATTTGTAGTAGGAGGCCACTTGTTCATTTCCTGGCCACCCAGATTCCTGAAATAATCACATGGAAGCTAAATTAATTAAATCACTGCTTGGTCCATTAGCTCTAGCTTCTTATTGGCTAACTCTTACATCTTAATTTAACCCATTTCTACTCATCTATCACCACAAGACAGAGGCTTACCAGCAAAGTTTTAGCATGTCTGTCTTTGGTGGCAGCTCCCTGGCTTCTCTCTGACTCTGCCTCCTTTCTTCCAGCATTCAGTTTAGTTTTCCCCACCTACCTCTGTTATACCCTGTTCTGCTATAGACTCAAAGCAGTTTTATTATTCATTAACCAATAAAAGCAACACATAGACAGAAGGACCTCTCACACCACACCTTCCCTCTCCATGCTGGTATTAGCTCTGACTTGAGTTTGCGTTGGCCCTATGCACATTATCACAACCTCTGTAAGTCTGTATGTACAATTGCTCTGTCATGTCCAGAAGACACCATTTCCTTGAAGTTATTTACTACCTCTGGCTCTTAGAATCTTTTTGTCCCCTCTTTCACAATGATCCCAAAGCTTTGGGAGGGGGTGTTGTAACTATCTATGCCTCATTAAGGCTAACCATTCTGTAGTGTCTAAATCTGTGTGCTCTGATCGTTGGGTCTCTGTGTTCATTGCTATCTATAGCCAAAAGGAATGACTCTGTTGAGGATTGAGAGGCGCACTCACCTGTGACTAGAGCAGTAAGTCTTCAGGAGTTGGTTTAAAACCGTGTCTGTCTAGCAGCATAAGGGTAGTGTGTACTCCTCTAGGGCTCATGACATGTCTAGCGTGGGTTCCTGACCCCCAATAACAGTGACAGGTGTGGATTTCATCTTGTGCAGTAGGCCTTAAAGCCAATTAGGAACTGGTTGGTTTTTCCCATGACACTCATGCCGCTATTGTACCCATGGGCGTATCTTTCCAGGCTGGTCATTACTGTAACTCTCAGAGCTCACAGCTGTCTGAGATTGATGACCGCTTTTCCCCTTTGGCGCTGTGCACATCAGCATACTGAAAGTTAGTCAGCAGCGATGAGACTTCTAGTCAGCACCAACTTGATTCGTCCATGTTCTGTGACTCATGGATGTAGCACCTTCAGCAGCATCAACTTTGTTTTTGAAACATTTACTGGGATTACAGGCATGTGCTACCACACTTGGCTTTATGTGACTCTGGGTATCAAACCAGTATTTCAAGCAAGCTAGGTAAGTACTCAATAATTGAACTATATTCCCAGCCTACAAAGCAGCTTTGCATTTGTAATTTTTCTATACTGTCTGTTTTCTTTGTTATTGTTTTTTCTATGTTTATTGTTTCCTTCCTCATACATACATTTAGTTTTAATTAGTTTCTTAAGGTGGACACTAAGGCCACTGATTTTTAATTTTTTCTTTGCTTTAATATAAGCAACAGACACTAAAAATTCCCCCTCCAGACTTTGCTACATCCTATACAATTCAATTCAGGTGAAAATATTCTCTAGTCTTCCCGTGACTTTTGTTTCTCTGAAGGATTATACTCAATTTTAAAATATTTGAGGGTTCCCATTTTTTATTGATTTAAAATTTAACTATATTATGGTATGCATGTGCCATATGCTTGGCCTGTAGTATGGTAATTTTAAAAGTTGATAAACCTTTCAGACATAGGGCCTAGTGCAATGGGATTAGATCATTTGGGAAATGTTTCTTTCAGGAGGGGTTCATGGGGTTCTTGCAAGATCCTGGGGGTTAGTCCTGACAAGAGCAAGCTATTTCAAACTGAGGACACTCCACTTGCTTGGCTTTTCGGCAAACAGCTGCACCCCTTTCTGCATCTCTGCTGTGATCTCACGCAGCCATCATCAGAGGCTAAACAGTTGGACCATCTATCTTGACCTTCCAGATTCAACTGCAAAGCTAAATAAACCTAGTTTCTTCATTTAGGCATTTTATTAAAGTAGGAGAAAAGAGATAGATAGGAGTGGGAAACTCACTTTAAAAATAAGATTTTACGTGCCACAAGGACATGTGCTCAACTACATTCGTAGCAGCATTGTTTGTCATAGCCAGAATCTGGAAACAACCTAAATGCCCCTCTACCGAAGAATGGATAAGAAAAATGTGGTACATTTACACAATGGAGTACTACACAGCAGAAAAAATAACAACAGCTTGAATTTGGCAGGAAAATGGATGGAGCTAGAAAACATCATTTTGAGTGAGGTAACCCAGACACAGAAAGACAATTATTACATGTACTCACTCATAGGTGGTTTTTTAAACATAAAGCAAAGAAAGCCAGCCTACAAACCACAATCCCAGAGAACTTAGACAACAATGCGGACACTAAGAGAGACTTACATAGATCTAATCTACATGGGAAGTAGAAAAAAACAAGATCTCCTGAGTAAATTGGGAGCATGGGGACCTTGGAAGAGGATTGAAGGGGAGGGGAGAGGCAGGGAGGGGAGGAGAGAAAAATGTAGAGCTCAATAAATATCAACACAATAATAAAAAATAAAAATAAGATTTTAAGTTTTAAAAATTTTTCTTGTGACTCATTTTATGGAGTCATTTATATTTCATCTTAGTGAACATTCAACATGCATTTGGAAATCATATTTTCTTCATTTGCTATTTAGTCATTCATAAAGATTAACTAGGTTGAAGTGGTTAATGGTGATTTTAACTATTCCACCTTGTTTCTGATCTCTCTCTCTGTCTCTCTCTCATCTATCTATCATCTATTTATCATCTATCTGTCTGTCTATCATCTATCTATCTATCTATCTATCTATCTATCTATCTATCATCTATTTCTCTATCATCTGTCATCTATCAATCACCTATTTATCTATCTATCATCTATCTATTTATCATCTCTCTATCATCTATCTATCAATCATCTATCATCTATCTATCTATCTATCCATCTATCTATCTATCATCTATCTATCAATCATCTCTATTTATCTATCCATCTATCATCTATTTATCATTTATCTATCTATCTATCTATCATTTATCTATCTATGTATTTATCTATCTATCATCTATTTATCCACCTATCTATCCATCTTTCTTTCTATTTATCTGAGATAGGGTTTCATTGTGTAGCCCGGACTAACCTGAACTCTCTATGGAGACAAGGCTGGTCTTGAACTCACAGAGATCTGCCTCCTTGTGCCTCTTGACTGGGATGAGGATGTGCATCATCAGGCTGAGAATCATTTCTGATGTTTTAATAGTGCATCTTTTTGTCAGTGTCTGAGAAAGAGGAATCAAAATCTCTAGTTATGATTTTGGATTTTTTCTGCCATTAGTTCCATTTTTACTGCTTCTGTTTTAGAGCTTGGCTGTTTGGTACTTTCACATTTGTAGTTGCTATACCTCTTGGGGAAATGACTATTTTATCATTAAGAAATATTATTTCTGTTTGTGGTAATACAGGACTCTGTGACTACTCAATCACAGGGAGTCTAGGTTCAGTTACTTTTATTCAAGAAGAATAATTTCTTATTCCTTGAATTAGAAATGTCTAGCTTGACTCTGACTCTACACACTCTTGCCCCATCTAAGCAGCAGTGAAGAAGTCCCAGGATGTTCTTCCAGCTCCTAGCTGTTGTTTTTGTTGACTATTCTGGAATTTTCTTCTTGAAGTCATGCTATGTTGTCAAGTAGAAATTTGGGTTCAGCTTATATTCAGATTATTTTTAGGGTAACACCTTTAGTGGGATCTTTTTTTTAGTACCTTCCTTGTAATTCTAGGTTTTCCACTAGCCTACACTGTGCTTGGGCTTTTAAAAACACATTTTTATTTTATGCGTGTGAATGTTTTGCTTGCATGTGTGTTTGTCTAGCATGTCTGTGTGCTGTGTGCACACCTGGTGTCCACAGAGGTCAGAAGAGGGTGTCAGATCCCCTGGAACTGGAGCTACAGAGGGTTGTGAGTCACAATGTGGATGCTGGAGTTGAGCCACAGTCCCTCAGAAGAGCAAACATTTCCCTAAACCACTGAGCCATTTCTCCAGCCCCAGGCCCCAATTTTTAAAAGCTCATGTCTCTCCATGTTATGTCTGGTTTTGATCATTTTCTAGTTATTTTATACAGTTTAGATACTTTGTTATGATTTTGTAGTTTTTCTCTGGAAGAGAAATACATTTTTCAACTTACTTTTAACTTTCCAGTTTTATGAGCTTGGAGCCTCAACAATAGATTTCCCAGGACCAAGCACCTCCAACTCCTATCACTGTGGTTTTCCATTGAGCAGCAGATTGGGTTGACTGACTTCCTGCAAGAACTCTCGAAGGTTCTAAATTTTTACCTTCCTCTGTTGCCATTTACTTCTCTCCTTCTTTCAGTTAAAGATTTCTATCACTCCTCTCCTCCTCTCCCCCAAGTTGTCCCATATCCTTCTCCTCACTCCCTCTCAAATTGAAAGCCTCTTTTTAAAAATTATCATTGCTACATGCAGACACACACAGACACAGAGACACACACAAATATACCCACTGAGTCTGTTTAATTTGGCTTGTGTATATTTGATTTCAGGCTGATCATTTTGTTTTGGCTCACCGGTGAGGGGACTTTCCTCATCCCTAGGAGAAGCTAATTCATCTACTTCAGCAGTTATTAGTTCCTTGTCTAGGGTGGAGACCTTAGATCTCCTTCTGTGTTAACATATGTGTTCCTGTTTTGCTGTTCAGATCTTGTTTAGGTAGCCATATTGTATCATGGGCGTAGCTTCCCTATCGTTTCTAGGAGACACAATCCCAGAGCATGCTCCCTGTTTCACTAGTTCTTACAATCTTCTTGTTCCCTCTTCTGAGATGTTCCTGTAGCTCTAGGTGCAGGTGTTGGATTGTAGATGTAACCACTGGGGTTGTCTCTTTCCATTCAAGACTGGTTTTGTGCTTACATTATTGTCACTTATTTTTAGAATAACTTTTAGGAAGAGAATTATCCTCTTAAAACATGAAGTCTCCCAGAAATACCACTTTTGTGTATATATCCAAAGGATGCTCAATCACACCACAAGGACATGTGCTCAATTATGTCCATAAAAGCATTATTTGTCATAGCCAGAACCTGGAAACAACCTACATGACCCTCGACTGAAGAATGGATAAGGAAAATGTTGTACATTTACACAATGGAATACTGCATAGTAGAAAAAAATGATGACATCTTGAAATTTGTGGGTAAATGGATGGATCTAAAAAACTTCATATCAAGTGAGGTAACCCAGACCCAGAAAGACAAATTTTGACTTTTATAGTGCCCCATGTTCTCAGTAACCCTTGTTCCCCTCTTATGGTCTGCTATTTAGTTTCATAGTTTATACCTAGTCTCATATGTGTGTGTGTGTGTACATACACATACATACATATACTATATATGTATATGATATGTATATATGCATATATACATATACACATAAACATTAAAAGTTAAGATACATAAATTAGGGAGAATATGTGATTTTTTTGTCTTTCTGAAACAGAATCACTCTGTTTAATACTTTTCAGATCTATCCATTTCTGATGAATTTCATTATTTCATTTTTTATTTACAGCTGAGTAAAATTCCACTGTATATAAATGCCGCATTATCATTATCCATTCATCTGTTTATGAACACCTAGGATGGTTCCCTGACCCAATATTGTGAACCATACTAAACACACCTCACGAGTCGCTCCCTGTCTTGGCTAGGGTTTCTATTGCTGTGAAGAGACACCATGATCATGGCAACTCTTTCAAGAAAAACATTTAATTGAAGTGGCTCACTTACAGTTTCAGAGGTTCTGTCCATTATCATCATGGTGGGGAGCATGGCGGCATGCAGGCAGATGTGGTGCCGGAGAAGCTGAGAGTCCTACCTCTTGTAGGCAACAGGAAGTTGACTGAGACACTGGGCAGTATCCTGAGCATAGGCAACCTCAAAACCCACACACACATTCCCTCCAACAAGGCCACATCCACTCCAACAAAGCCAAACCTCCTGAAAGTGCCACTTCCTATGAGATTATGGGAGCCAATTACATTCAAACTCCCATATTTCCCGTCCGTGCAGAAACACGGCTTGGCCGGCTTGACCATGTGCAGGCCCTGTGCAAGCATAACCACAGCTGTTGTGAGTGCCCCACTGCAATGGTCATGTCATGTTTGCAGACAGTAGTTCATAGCACGCTTCCCCATCTTCTGGATCCTTCTTTTGTGATGGTCCCTGAGCCTCAGTTGTGCTTGATACAAATGTCTCATTTAAGCGCTTGTAAGATGCCTCAGCGGATAAAGGTACTTCCTGCCAAGTCTGAAGACCCTAGTTTGATCTCTGGGACCCGAATGGTGGAAGGAGAGAATCAGACCGTTCAAGTCGTCCTCTGACCTCCACACCTATGCTGTGGCATGTATCTGTGCTCACATACACACAAATAAGTGTATAAAAAAATAAAAATCCCATTTAGAGCTGAGCACACCACAATTGTTTCTTCTCAGCACTTTGATGAGTTTGGCATCTTGCTCTGACTCTGGGGCCTTCAGTTTACATCAGTCCTTAGAACAGAACCTCCTCTCCAAGCCCTGTCACTACCAAGGGACGAAGAGGTCAGAACTGGAATTGTCCACTTGTCAAATGGTCTTCCTGCTCAAAGTGTTACAGCCACCGCCACATTTGTCTGATTTCTTCACCCACCGCTGTCCTACCAGTGCCAATGAGCTCTGCTTCTGCCTTCACAATTCCCTAGCTGTATGGTCTTGGTCAACCCATGCCCTGGGATTACAAATCCAGTATGCTTCTTTATAAATCAGAGGTCATGATGTCTCAGTCTACCTCAGAGGCTTACAGAACAGCATAGAAATGAAGAAGCATTGTGAAAATAAATTATTGGTGTTGGGGCTCAGAGAAATTTGCTTCTGAGGGAAGTGGGCTAAAAAGAGAGTTTTGGTTGTTTCATGATAGAGCATGTAATTCTTAACAATCCCAGAGTCTACACCAAGGTGGCAGTGACTCTGTTGGAAGTGTCACTCCTACTGCCACGTTCCCCTAATGGCTTCAACCTGGCTGTCCCTTGCAGGTGGAGATAACAGTCTGCATGGCAGTACTCCCCCACCGGCCACCACAGTGGCCAAAGGCTGTGAGCACAGTGCTTGTTGACAAAATCAGCTCCCTGCTGCGTTCTCATGGCTCAGAATTCAATTAAACATCCCTGGCCGCAGCACGACAATCATCCGGACTCCACACTGTAGATCTTTACCTGCAGAGGCCCTAGGAAGCCAGAGAGAGAAGTAAGCTCCTTTATCCTAGGAGGGTTAAGCCTGCAGTTCCCTAAGGGCTGAGGCATGGGGAGGTCTAGACCCACATTCACTGGGACAATTGCTACATCCCCGACTTCAAGATGTCAAAGGGGCTGTGTTCAGAAGCAGTCTGCTGCCTTGTGGGTCACTAATCATCTCGAGAAACTTACTCTGAATGGAATGGTTCAGCAGGGAGGGATGCTGGGAAGTTAGATGGGGGCTTTGTGCTGGGCTTTGTTTCAAAAGGACACTTAGAAACCTGGCGCTGGACTGGGGGCCTCACCTCTAGGTAGAAGGCAAGAGGATTCTACTTGTCCTCTGTCCGGCCTTGCACTTTGCTATTGTTCAGCATTTCCCAGTTTAATTTCTGACACAGAGCAAGGTCGCCATTTCGGGGGAGGCTGGGGATGTGGAGTCATCCAAAATTCAGAAAGCTACGTTCTGGTCCCGCGTCTGCTGCTAAGAGAGTGACTTATGGGGCTTCAGTCTGCTGATCAGCACAGCGAGTGTGAAGGGGACAGCTGGGTGGGATGAGGCCTGTGTTATGGTTCCTCTTGAAAGTTCACAGCAGCTGCTTCAGCTCCTGCCTCTATGTATCTTACTCCTCAGCGCGTCACATGCCCATAGGCCCGCGCGCTGCGGCTTCTGAAGATGTTATGAAGATAAAACAAACGCCTTGAAAAAAAAAATCCCAAGATCACTGATCTAATTTAGCCATTACCAGGTAGGCTTTTATCATTTGTGGCAGAATTTAGAAAGGAAAATGACGTGCCAGCGTGGGGCCCAGTTTCTAGATTTTCTTCTGTCTCATTTCCTTTCCATCAGCAGCTGGAGAGCTTCTTGTCTGGGGAGAGAATCACCGACTCTTCCAGTGTGAGAGAGCAGAGGGAGAGAGGGCTGGCAATCTTGAGGAGGCAGACAGAGGCAGAGCCCGAGCTGGGCCCTGGCATTTGGGTGAGATTTAATTAGACGGAGATAAAAGAGTCAGGCATTCCAGGTGAAACCAGATGGTGTGGTCAGTCTACGGGGCAAGTGAGCTGAGCTGACCTCCCGGGAGCAGTGGGAGATGAAGCATGGGCCTCATACAGCCAGGCCGACGAGACGCTGTCACACTGGGTCTCTAGGCTGGTGCTACTCAGAGTGTGCCTGGAAATGAGGGACATCTAGATAACCTCACAGAATGTTCCTGGGAGCACTTGGGAGGCTGAGGCAGGAGCACTACTACCAGGTTAAGCTACCTTGTGATACACTGAGTTGTATCACTGGGTGAGCCTGGGCTACAGAGTGAGACTCTGTCTCAAAACAAAACAAAACACAAAATAAACACAGAATATGCCCACTTCAGGCATCCTGAACCTAAATGTAACTTTTAACAAGGTCACAAAGTGTATGTAGTATGTACTTTCTATGTACTGTAAGTCTGAAGGGCCGGGACAATGAGTCTCCGTGATACTGATCAACCCCCATATCAGACCCCATTAGGGATGAGCTCAGACACTTTGAGGAGCTCTAAGCTGTAGCAAGGGTCGAGGAACTATGGCTTCAGAACTGTAAAGCAAAAATGAAAATATTAGTTGGCAGAATGGAAGACCAAGAAGTCATTAAAGCACGTAGCAGAATGCTGAGTGTGTTCGTGAGACAAAAGAGAATGTCGAGCCAAATGCTCGGGAGGCGCACCACCATAGTCTGCTCTCGATGGCTGAGAAACGGCTGACTTTGAGTTGATGCTGGGAGCCGGTTTGTAGAGGACACTGAGAAGTTCACTTAGTATCAGACAATTCCACTTAGATTTGATGATGAGCAATGCCTGGCAGGGATTAAGTGGTGTCACCCTGGAGGACAGGTCCTGAAGAATGAATTTGTAACTTATTACAGAGCAGAGAGCTGGAGGCTTTGAGATGTGACAAGGTTAGTTCAGGGAACAAAGGGCTTTGTAGTGCGTAGGGAAGAATTGGAAGGTGCTTTAGAACAGCTTCAGCCTGACTTCTGTGCCTGAAGCCGCCAGGCTGACCTCAGTGACAGAGCAAACATTGTCTTTTCTTCCTGGCCTCAACAATCCTCGGCCTAGAGTCAGGGAAGGACATGCCTGGGCCACCTTCAAGAGAGCCCTGTCGAGTTCACTTCCAGAAGGGCTGCTGGCCTATGAGAAGTTCCCTGCTAGCTCTGTGACTCATCCACACCCTTCCCCAGTGGTATTTTCAGAGTACAATTATGGGTAGCAGACTCTCTTTCCATGGCTGACAATGTTGCCCATCTGTGAAGTCATTAAGCTCCTGTGCTCTGAAAGCATGGAGGAGGTAAACAGTGGGAGGAAACCGGGAACTTATGGAATGGTGGGAGCCTGGGATTCACGCGCTGCCCCAGGGCGCTGAAGCCCTGAGACCCTTCTTTGAGTGAGCATGGGAATGTCATCTCTGCTGCAGGGCACAACCAAATTGGAAAATGCACACCGAGGTGATGAAGTAGGCTTAGAGATGGGAAACGCAGATTCATATACAAGCTCTGCCATATATTAGCAATAGCCATGACCAAGTCTCTTCCTTGGCGATTGAGACCTTTTTTCTTTCTCATAGGCTGTAGTAAGCAAGTCTGGGTGAGCATACTCTCTAAATCAAATAGCAAAGTATAAATACTTCTTTGTTCTTTTGGTTTTCCCAGACAGTGTTTCTCTGTGTAGCCTTGGTCATTCTGGAACTCACTCTGTAGACCAGGCTGGCCTCCAACTCAGAGATCGACCTGCCTCTGCCTCCAGTACTGAGGTTAAAGGCATGCCTCACCAGTGCCTGGCTAAAATATTTTATAAAAGGGTCACCAGAATGCCCAAGGTAAAGAAGCAGGGGACTAGGCCTCTGCGGTGGAAGGCCCATTCCTTGATGGTTATGTGGTGCTGTTTCTGTCTTTCACAGGACACAGGTGAATGCAAATCTACACATTTGCCCCTTTCTCCTGGGGTCTATTTATTACCCTTCTCAGCCTGATATCCCAGCGCCAATCTCTAAAGGTTTTATGCATCTATGATTACATATCTGTGGGCATACTCTGCCTTTGGGGAAATGTTAAGGAAGCAAACAAAAGTTGTCTACAGTGACTCTGGATATTCACTTTGGGGTATTCTTCCCAAAGGAGGGCTGCAGGCATTCTGTTTCTGGAGAACATAGGGTCAATACCCTTTTTCTTCCATTTCTCTTACCTGGGAAGTATAGAGCTTTTTGTTCCCAGGGTCACTGGTGTTTCTGGGAGCAGAATAAATGTAGCTGAAAGAAGCCATTGTGATGGGATTCCCGGCAACATGGCCAGGTAGACGCACACAGAATTCATCTCTGGTATAGTTGAAGCCATAAAGCGGCTTCCACTTAATTTTGGGCTTCTTTGTTCAGACTGTCCCCAGCCCTCAGAGATGTCAGCAATTGTATGATACACAGCGTAGGCATTATGGGAGCCTGTGAACTGGCTCTGGTGGCCTTATTTTGAAAGGTGGTTTAAATTGAAGAACAAACAGAGGATAAACTGTCATGTTGGATACATGATAGTATCATTGCAACATGGAGACACCAACATTCCTTCTGCTGGCTCAGTCTCTCCAGAACCATAGAGAAAGGCTTGTAAAATACAGTCTTCAAAGCAGAACGTCTCAGCCAGTCATGTGGAGCATGCTGGCATGCAGACTGTGGTGTTCCACCTCTAAAACTTCCCACCCCGGAGGTCTGTGGCCGGTTGGATAATTTGCATCTAAGTTCTCAGATGCTGCTGTTGCTAAGGCATCAGGAATTACACTTTGAAAACCATGGGTCTTGTGTTTTATGACATATAAAATGCTTTTCTCATCCGGTCCCCCTATGCCATCATACACCTGTGACCTTATGTGGCGGGCGTTTGTGCATGAAGAAACCTTCTAGGAAGACCGGCTGCTAAAACTCACAGCAGTGAGGAATAAAGCTGAACTTTTGAACCTCTCACTCATACTGTTCTCCGTAGTTGAGCCGTTGCAGAGTTCTAGAATGTCAACCAATGTGGCCCCAAAGCGACCCTTGACCTTCTGATTCTGAACCTTCCGTGCATCAGGCTGCAGTGAGTGACAGCAGCTGAAGCATTTTGAAGATCTATGAAGAGTATTTGAGAAGGAAGGAAAGGGGCTGAAAGAAGTTCCCAAGAAAGCTCTGTGGGTGACAAAGGAACTAAGTGAGGCAGGAGCCAGGAATCGAAGCCAAGGAGAGCCTGCTGCAAAGGAGGGGAGTGGGGGCAAACTGTGAACCCCATCAGCCCTTCGCCTTGCTCAGGCTTTATACTCATGGGATGGAATGGGCACTCTGACTTTAGCTACTTAGTTACCATAGTAATCCTCAAAGTCTGTCCAGCCTGCTTGTGCACCCTCTGGCCCACGCTGGCATTCTTAGCTGTTTGCTGTGAAGGTTGCCCCAGCCTCGGGAAACCGTGGCACTTTTTCTATGATTCCCTTTCAGCTCCATGTGTTCCTTGTATTTATCAACACGGAACACTAACAAATATTTATCCAGTTTCATAGACGTGTTGACAATGAAGACTACCATGTGTGTCTCCCTGCCATGCTGCTTAATACTTGATTTTGCTTAATACTTGATTGACTGAGATGTCTTCAGTGTGCTATAAACACATATTAAAAATAGCAACCTGAAAAATGGATGGAACTGAACAGAAAGCTGTGCCTTTCTAGGTGTGACACAGTGCCTACCTGGCCATTAGAGCATGAAACAGACAATCTTTACTGAATTATCTAAATTTTTATAACAATTCTTCAAAATAAGTGGTTTTTTGGATCTTACAATGTGTTTTTTAAGCATATATAAAATTTTCTCAAGTATATTTTAGTAATGTAGGGAATACAAAATCTGGCTATTCTACCAAAATTTCAAACCCACCATCCAATTCCAATCTTAGCATCCATTTTTTCCACTCCAGTCATGAAGCTGAGAGAGGTCACTGCGTTTTCATTCACACACACACACACACACATACACACACACTGCAACATTGGTTGAGTATTCTCCACTTTGAAAGGAATTAAAAGAATTTGGAATACTTTTATGCTTCTTTCTTATTTACCCTGGAACCTTCCCCTTACATATGTTTATTTGTGTGTATGTGTGTGCATGCATGTGTGCATGTGGGGGGAGGTCAGGGGACAACTTGGAGCAATTATCTCTGTCCTCTACCCTGTGCATTTTGGAGACTATGTTCAAGGTGTCATTGTTGCTGGCAACTCATTGACCTGCTGAGCCATCTCATCTACCAGACGACACCTCAGAGACACCATCATCAACTTCTTTTGAGACAGGGTTTTTTTCTTGGCTTGGGACTCCTCAATAGACGAGGCTGGCTGGCCTCAGGGATCTGTCTTCCTGCCTCCTCCCTGCTGAGACTGCAAACTTGTGCCACCCTGCCCAGCTTTTAGTACATGGGATCTGAGAGTCAAACTCAGGGCCTTATGCTTGTAAGGAAAAAGCTTTACCAACTAAGCCATCCCCCAGTCTCCACGTTATAGAATTTCTGTGAATATATATTACCCCTTGAGGGGGGTTTGTTCCTTTCCCTCCACTTTAGATTGTACGTGGTAGGCAAGCAATTTGCCATTGAGTTACAGTCCCCAGCTTATTAAATTTCCAAGGATGGCCTCGAACTCATGATCCATCAGTCTCAGATTCCCGAGCAGCCAGGATTACTGGTGTGTATCACACGCTGGCTTGTGCTACTGCTCACTTCAAAGGGTTTTGTTTGTAAGAAGAGCTATGAAGGAAATGAAAACTTTTTGAGATGGGACCTTGTGCTGTCAGATGGGCCTTAAACATGTAAGCCTCTGCCACAGCCTCTGGAGTGGCTGGGATTAAGGGCATGTGCTACTGTGTCCAGCTGTGGGGTCTTCACAGCCCAGCAATTTCTTCTGTAATGCCTCTTTTCAAATATTTTAATTTAAAATAAAAAAAGCTTATGCCAGAATCAAAGATTTATGATTCAACTTCTTTAAAGTGAAATAGTGAGAAAGCCAGGCCTACATATACAGCAAGACTGGCTCTGAGAGACACTGGTAACATTTAAACTCCGGTTTTATGGTGTGAATTAAATATTTAAACAACTGCTCGGAAGCAGCAAAAAGGAAACTCTAACATTTGAACTATAAAATTTCTGACGTGTGCTTACTTGCTGGACACCTCTAACAACTTCCTGTCCTTGGAAGCTCACTGGAGTAGTTGACTGGATGCAGGTTGGTGGGACTTTCCCTTCGCAGTGTGTCCTGGTCCCAGCCTTGTTTCTAGTAGCTGGCTGTGCTGTTAACCCGGAGGTGGCTGTGCTTCAGCGGGGTTGATGGCCAGCTCGGTTCATATGTGGCATCTGCTGCCGGGCTGCACAATGTAGGGGGCCAGCAATTACCTTTCCATCATCTCTGGCCTGCTACCTGCTTTAGAGTTAGCAACATTGACTGTTGTGCCGGGTATTAAAACAGAAGAAAATACAAAGACTATTAAAAGCGCATTGTGTTCCTCTGGTTTTGGACTATACTGAAGGCTAGAATGCTGTTAAAGGGAGACCTGTTACAGCATAGTGGATCATATCTTAATTGGGGAGTGGTGTTCAAGAGCAGGGGAGAAAGATGAGATATGTGTGTCAGAAGCTGCGCATCTTTTGCAATTAATCAGTACAATTATTTGTAACATGAGGCCCGGCTTGTTGGGGTATCTGTTCCCGCCCAGTACCCCACAACCAGCAAGTCCCAGAGAAAATCAATCACACAGAGATCTCTATAAGTTATAAAGCTGATTGGCCCATTAGGTTAGGCTACTGGTGTGAGAGAATTATCTGTATTCTGTCAATCATGTATTTTAATAAAATGCTGATTGGCCAGGCAGGAAGTATAAGCGGGTCAACCAGACAGGAAGTAGAGGCGGGGCAATGAGAATAGGATAAGGCTAGGGAGGAGGAAACTTCCTCAGCCACTCCTTCGCAGATCACTGAAGAGGCAGCAAATAACTTGCCCAGCTGAGAAAGGTACGGAGCCATGTGCTAATGTAGATAAAGATAATGGGGTAACATAAGTTATAAGAGTTAACAAGAAGCCTGACCTAATGGACCAATCAGTTTATAACCTTATGGAGTCCTGTGTGTAATTTCTCTTTGGGATTTGCCGGCTGTTGGGGTACCGGGCGGGACGGAAACCCCAACAAGCCGACCCCTCATGTTACAGGCTACTTATTAGCTCTTACAACTTTTGTTACCCCATTATCCTTATCTACATTAACCACAGGGCTCAGTACCTTTCTCAGCTGGGCAGGTTACATTCTGTCTCTTTGGTGGTCTGCACAGGAGTGGTGGAGGGAGCTTCCTCCTCCCTAGCCTTCTCCTATTCTCATTGCCCTGCCTCTACTTCCTGTCTGGTTGACCCGCCTCTACTTCCTGCCTGGCCAATCAGCGTTTTATTAAAATACATGATTGACAGAATACAGACAATTGTCCTGCACCAATTATTCTAGGTGGATCTCTCTCTCTTTCTGTATTTATGAAGGAAGACAGGGTCTCGCAATGTAGTCTAGACTGGCTGGGAATGTATCCTGATCCTTCTCTCTTGGCCTCCTCAGTGCCGAGATTCCAGACACTAATCTCATTGTACCTGGTCTTATACCAGTTTTTAAGCTGAGGAATCCAAGGCCCTAAGTGGTGAGTGACTTCCCAAACAATAAAGTGAGGCAGGGCCAGGTTTGGAGCCTCAGTCTACCTGAGTGTAAAGTCCAGCCCCCTGGCATACCACATGAAGAACCTTAGAGAGCATATGTTACAACTGATTCCATTTATTTCACAGAGGGGAGACTTAAGAATTATGGCTGATGGGATATGGCCTGCCTGTGTGTATTAGATGCTGCCAGGATTTCCCAACTAGGGAAGCAGGGATTTGGTGCATGAGAAAGTGATTTAAAAACTAGGTTAAGGGAGATGGGAATGAAGCAGTTAAAGGAACTGGGATTACTCTTGTCTGATGTGAGCAGTTACTTGATGGAGGATAAGGACCGGCTGGACTCTTCTTGCAATGCAGCCAAAGCACGAAGAAAGGACTGCAAATTTGGTTGGGTGGGGTCTTAGTAAGTTATAACTGAGACATCCTGTTGATGGAACTGAGGAATGGCTGAAAGGAGTACAGGGTGGCTAGTTATGCTCCAGGGTAGAGACAGGGACCTCCCTTTCCTGGGTGCTGCCTCCTGCAGGGTTGCTTTTTTCTGCCCAATCTTAGGATTATGTTGCCCTTGGCAATAACTGCAGTTAGTAGGTAACATTTTCTTAACTGACCCAGCAGCCCTTCCCCGCGTTCTGCAGATCTCTCTACCCTCTGCTTTGTCTTGCTTACTGCAGATGGAGCTATTTTGATGACACTCTGATATTTCTCTGCTCAGAAGTGGCCAGAGTAGCATGTTCTACTCTTTCCAAGTGTAGTCTATAGACTCTCAGGGTAGCAAATACAAATACAAGAAGTTTAATTAATTAAATTTGTATTTGAAACAAGCAATAAATAACTGTTTTTTAATTCAAGCTTGTCCCAGGCACCAGACACCCTGTATCTTATCTGTTAACTCTACCTGGGGTGGGGTGGGTTCCTTCTAAGGGACCTTCCATAGGTTTGAGGCTTTCTTGATTGTTCTACTATGTTGTTGCCATTTGTACTGACAATATGGCATCAACACCAGTGAAAGTGGTATTGTTGTCCCACGAAACAAGGCAGTGACCCAAAGTGAACTGGTGAGCATTGCATTATTCTCACTATGCATGCACACCCAAACACACACACACACACACACACACACACACACACACACATACACACACACACACACCGCACACACGCACACACACACTGCACACCTCAAAGCCAGTTTTATTAGGATTCTCCTTGGAGATGGGGAAATAGCTTGCTGCACAGCCACAGGTGTGCTCTGAGTGTGATCAGGCACAAGGCTCTGATTGTGATTCTCAGCATGCGCGGAAAAAGCTGAGCTTGTGATCCTAGCACAGGAAGGCAGATCCTTAGAACTGGCTGGCCAGCCAGCCTAATCTAATTGGAGAGCTCCAGGGCCTGTCTCAGAAGCTGTCTTCTGAGGACCAAACCCAAGGTTGATTTCTAACCTCTACATACATGCTCATGTGTATCTGCTCATGCCCAAACATACACACAGAAACACAGGCGCATGAATGTCCTTGATGAAGCAGTAAAGACTACTAAGGTGAGTAAATCTTACTTATCGTGTATCTGTCTTATTAACATTCTGGGTGACAAACTGGAACAAACGCAAGGCTTATTTCTCACGCAGGGTACAGTGGCAGTGGTACTTGTGGGATGGATTCCTTTTCCACGGAATACCATTTTTACTGACAAACTTCGGCTCTTTAGACCCACATATTTGCCAGATATTTTCTTGAAAGTGAAGTGAGCTAGTTACTTCAAAGGAAAAACTTGACAGTATTTGTGCCAATTATAAAAACTCGAGCTCTCAAGCGAAAATTATAAATTTGAAAAACTTCTCTCTACTGTCAAGAGCTTGACAGCTTTCCAATATTAGAGATTTTTCTGATGAGATTGGTAGTGATAAAAATGAATGCTGTTTTATATTGTATGATAAAATGTGTTGACATTTGGAAAATGTGTGTCGAAGTAAACAGGTATTTCCTAATGACCAATGCATGACATTACCAAACCACTGATAGGCAAGACAGCCATTCCAACTGCAATATAGACAAGGATTTTAGTGTAGCAGAGTAAAATGTTTCAAATTCCATATTTCAAGCAACCTTTAAAAGAGGAGTTGGTATCATAGCAAATAACAATATCCATGGGTTATCTGCAGGGCTATTCAAATGGTCCACCCTTTCCCCGCTGCATCTTTGAAAGGCTGGGTTTTCGTCATCTGCTTCAATCCGTACAGCTACTGCTGTAGACTGACTGCAGTGACAGGGACAGGACTCTGTCTTCAGTCAGTAAAGACATTTGCAAAAACCTAAACCATTGCCATTCTTGTCATTAGTTTGCTCTGAAAAGTTACTTTTCATTAGAAAACAATACCCAGTATGCTAGCATATAATGATCTTATTACTACTTTAAAGTTATTTTTCAATGTTTTCCATGTTAATTTTTGAATATGGTAGATATCAATCGATAAAAATCTATCTAGTGGAAGCTTCATGGGAACTATCATAATTGAAGACTCTTTCAGGGTCTGTATAGGTATTGCCAGCCTGTAGGAAAACACCCTGACTAGAAAGCTAGAATTAGCGACCCCCTGGCTCTGATTTTACTTCTTCCTACCCTTCTCCCCTAAGCTCTGCTAGGTCCCAGCTGACTGCTGGCTTACTGATCTCTGTTCGTGTTCACAAGTTCGCTTATGTCATCAGGACGCACAGCCCCAAACCACCTCATTTCCTCTTCTGGTGGTTAGTAGGTCAGAGCCAGTCTCTCTGCACCAGGGTCTGTGGGCAGAGACACTCATTCAGACTCAACTTCCCGGTGTTTGCGGATAGATTCTGCATATAGCCTTCAGGATGTATTTGCTTGTCTCTCTTAATTAGGTTTCCTAGTGTGCAAAGGACCCGATTTTCTATTTTATATTTTTACCATCCGAGGGCCGTGTGTGCTGCAATAAACTTTATGGGATTTTGGTAAATATTAGCTGACAATTTCTAGAGACATCTATGAGCTTTTATGATCCCATGAAAATTAATCAGAATATTTAGTGCCTGCTGGGAACACAACACTTGGTGGTTGGAGGAGGGGGTTTGGAGAGGATTCTTGCTTAAGAATCTGAATTGTGTTTGGAGACTCAGGATTTACAGCCAAAAGGGAATCTCACTTGACACAAAAGCCACACTACTAAAGAAATAACTGGTGCTACAGACTTTTAGGGGAGGGGTGGGAGGTGAGGGGTTCACCCATTAGGTAGGTGGCTGGAACCACCACTGGAGACTCCTGGTAGGAAGGAGGGACCCCACAGAGGCTTGTTAAATAGGGAGGGTTTAGTCAGAGGTCAGCAAGGCAGGGATTTCAGGTCAGTGAATAAATCTGAGCCAAGGCAGAGTCAGAAATGAGCACAGCATGTTCACGGCCTAATGAGGAGACAGCTGACCACAGTGAAGGTGAACCCAGCAGAAGGATAGGCTGGAAGCTGGTCACGGGAGTTTAGGCTGGATGTGGGGACAGAGGAGAAGCATCTGATGGGTACGGAAGTGACGCAAGGTTTCTTCACACAAGATGGATCATTTGTGAGAGGGAGGTCAGAGTTGTTTGTGATGGGGTGATGGTGGCCTCCAGCTGGTGGAGGCCATGCTGGGTCAGGAGAGAGCCTTGAGATGCAATACATGTAGACAGCCACATGTACGATGCCAGCTCTGTGCCTTTAAGTGGGGATGTTTTCTATTTTAAAGGCATGGAGAAGAATACCCCGGATCAGGGTTAGTATACAGTTGAATGCTTGCACATGTGGTTGGTTTAGAACTAACATCTAATTTTTTTGCATTAAAAATAATCGATTAAATTTACTCTGATAATTTCATGTGGATAGCGCATTCTGTTTTTCTCAGTCCACCCGCCACTCTTCCTCCTCTTCCTGTGGTCCTGGTCTGCTCCCTAGAGGTTCCTTTACTCAGATCCAGGCCTTTTTGTTCTTTGCCTGTGACCTTCTGAGTTTAACCAGAACCATCTGTGAGGCTGAATTTGAAACTATCCAGGGGAGCTTGGTGGGCTCGCTCTTTCATACACAATCTAAGGCAATGACTGTCCCTCCCCCAGAATCCATCAGAATAGATAGAAGACGTCCATTCTGGCCTTTCCTCACGTCTTAGTGCCTCTGCACTAGGGAGCTGTGTGGTTTGTCACAAGTTGCCCAACTCCTAGGTGTCAATCTTGTCTGCTGCAAAGATATGAGACTCTACAGCATTTTCCTCATAGGCTTATTATGAGAATTAAATGAGTTAATACAAGCAAAGTGCCTCCTTTGGAGCCTGACATACAGAAAACCTACAGAAATACTAGTTACCACTCGTTTCCCCAGAAACTTACCTTATCATGGAAATAAGTATATTTAAATCACTCAGACGGACCAAAGCATGCAGAACTGTGGAGAGTGGGGAAACAGAACAACGAAATCCTAGAATCCAATGTCTGCCTCAAAAAAGAAAACAAAAGTAAAAAAAAAAACAACCCACCAAAATTCCAAATCCTCAAAACTTGCTGATGACATCAGAAAGATGGAGAGCCCAAAGTTTCAGTTCCAGGGGCTCAGTGGGTGACAGCATTTAACGCCAAGTTGGACCACCTGTGTTCAATTCAGCACAAGCTGAGTCCTGAGGTTGTTCCGTGACTTCTACAAACACATAAATGTCACAACATTAAAAGAAAACTTCAGTTCAATAAACTCCGTCCATATCCTGAGTGTAGAACACATGGGCAAAGTTGTTAATCCTCTCAGTTAAAACACCCCATTGGTTCCCAGACAAGAGGAGCCCTGGATAGTGTTAGCCAACCAACAAACACTTTCTTCACTGGGTCTGAGCCTCCTTCCTCCCGGAGTCCACATGAACTTTGTGCACCTGCTCATCTTCCACCAGCTCCCACCCCGAGCAATCGTCTCTTTCATGCCGTCATTCTTCCCACAACTCACTCTTCCTGCCCTATAAAATTAGCGCCGTTTAAAAAAAAAACAGATTTGAACAAATTTTGAGATTTACAGGGAACTTACACAGTAGAATTTTCATGTCTCAGTTCCCACCAGTTTCTCTTATTACATCTTGTATTGGTGTGGTATATTTGCTAGCACTATTGAACCATACCAATGGGTTATTATTAACTAACGTCTGCAGTTGATATTATGGTCCAGATTTGTGGTGCACAGGACTATGAGTTCTGACAATTGTATAATGCTATAATGCTGTATGTTCATTACTTTGTATACATGCAGCATAGCTCCAGTGCCCTGTGCCCCGCATCCTCCCAGTCCTCAGTTAAGAAGCAGTTAATGAAGCTGGACTTTTGTTCCCGTCACTAGGTGACTTGTTTTTGAGAAAGGGGCTGTACCACAGATTCCAGAAAGCCCTGTGAACGCTGGCAGCTCTGGACCATGGGCCAGCATTAGGATGACATTTTGGGATATGCCTCCAGAGGCTAAACTTTAAACCTGGAATTCTGATAGTGACACATTCTTCCTTGCCAATCTGTCCTTCCAAAGAATAAGTTCTTTGAGGGGGAACCATTTTGCATCCTTTTAGATTTCATCTAAGCACAGGCACAGGTGAGGTGGCTCAGCCCAGCTTCCTATGACAAGCAGGCCAAGGGCTAATTCCCAACTTTGGCTCTCTCCAAAAATCAAATGAAGAATAAGAGAAAAGCATGGTTGTTTTTCTCTTTTCCTGACCAGGCCCATTTCAGAAGAACCCTGGAGATCCATGCTTCTTAGGTGGATCCCTGCAACAATCAAAGATGCTCAGCATGTCGTCCTTGAGCAAGGAGCACCTTCCCATAAACATTTATTTTCTTAATTCACGCCGAGTCTTTTGCTATAAAGACACTGTTCTCAACCGTTCTAAAACTCAGCGGGAACAAGCAGATCCGAACAAAGGCAAATAAATCGAATCCTGCAAAGTAACAAAGCTGACGCCTTTTCCCAACAGTCAGCGCAAAGCTAAATGAAAAATATCAGTCATCCACTAGATACAGTATTTCCCCCCATCTAGACAGAAGCTGGGGCCTGTAGACCTCCCCCACTCCAAACAGGAGGCCGAGAAGGTACAAAACAAAGTATTCATTCCCAAACGAGTCATCTATCTGAGCTGCACTGTACACGTCTCGGCACTAGTGGTTTCAAAGTCCTTGGCTGTTACTTCTCTGTACCTGTCTCCAAAACACACGTGGAGGTGGTGAGAGGGAGGGAGCCCACTGCCACGTATGCAAAGGCCGAGGGAGGGTGCGGATGAAGGGAGTCAGGGCTGAGGGCAGTTACCGGAGGACAGTTGGTGCTCCCTAAAGAGCAGGGCTCTCTCATTCCTCTCACCCCAAAACTGGAGGAAGCGGGGTTGGGGATGCCTGTCTAGTTCAGGCAGAGCCAGCGAACCGTGAGCTCTGATGCCGCAGCGGCGATCGCCTGCGGGCACCTGGGTCCCCCCCGGGGGGCGGGGCCTCCCCCAGGTGTGCCATGAGCTCGGACCTCCTGAACCCGGTCGGCGGACCCCCGGAGCCCCAGCAGCCTTCGCCCGGGGAAGCCTTGCCGAGGAGGGCGCATCCGCGCCCCCTCCAGCAGGCACGGGGCCCCACCGGCCTGGCTCGGGGAAGGGGCGCGGCGCCGAGGGGGTTAACCCGGCGGCTGGCGGCTGCAGCGCGCTTAACCCTCGGTCGGCCGCGCCAGGCCGGGGGTGGCGGCATCCGAGTCGCGCGCCGTGAAGCCCGGGGGGCGTGTGGGCCGCAGGCCGGCAGCTGGGGTGCGGCGCGGCCGGTGGGAGGCCCGGGCGCGCGGGGGAGGGCGGGGGACGGCGGCGGGCGCGCAGCGTCGCCAGGGCGAAGCCGGCGTGCAGCGCGGCGCGGCGGGCGCGGAGCGGGCGGGCGGGCGAGCGCCTCCGTCCCCGGATGTGAGCTCCGGCTGCCCGCGGTCCCGAGCCAGCGGCGGCGCGGGCGGCGGCGGGGCACCGGGCACCGCGGCGGGCGGACGGGAGGCATGGGGGGCGCGCCGAGTGGCCCGGGAGGCCGGGCGGGCACCACCGCGGCGTCCCTCTGCTAGAGGAGGGGACCAAGCCAATTCTCCTTTGCAGCAAAAAAATTACATGTATATATTATCAAGATAATATATACATCTGATTTTATTTTTTACAAAAAGTTTATTTTGCTCCATTTTTGAAAAAAGAAGGAGCGTGGGTGGCAGGCGGTTTTTATAAATTATCCTTATTTTTGGTTATTTGTCTCTGTCCTTCCCCACCCCCTGCTGAAGCGAAAATAAGGGCAGGGACCGGGGCTCCTACCCATCCGTTACCCCCCTTACCCGTTCCTTCCCCTCCCTTACGCTGAGCACAGTGCCCTGCACACAGTAGGCGCTCAATAAATGTTCGTGGATGATGATGATGATGATGATGAAAAAAATGCAGCATCAACGGCAGCAGCAAGAGGACCACGCGAATGGTGAGCAGCCAGAGCCCGGGTACCCGCTGCTAAACCTCATCCTATCATGATCCTCCTCTTCCAACGCCCCCCCCCCCCATCTCCCATGCACTGGGTGGATTGAGGGGGTTGGAGATGATGCTTCTGGCTTGGTGTCATCTACATAGAAAGGGGAGATGCGCGGCAGCTACTCCGCTCTCCCTCTTCAGGCCCTGAATGTCAGAGTTAATTCTGCATTTGTTGGGGTGGGGGCGGCCATTGGGTGTGTGGAGTACTGTGCAGCCAAGGGGTGCGAGTGAGGTGGTTCAGGTTTAGTGTCCCCGGGCTCAACTTTCTTCTTTCATTGCCCCCGAGCGATGGAAGAGGAGGGTGTTAGTCTTCAGCCTGAGCCCCCTCTCCAGTCTCTTCTCTCCTTCCCCTCCTCCCCCCTCCCCGCCCTGGTTGACTAAGAAGAAGGTCCCTAGCATCAGGAAAATTCTAGGACCATTCCACTTTTACCCCCTGGGTCGCTTGGTAAAGTGCACACCCATCCTCTCTTGAGAGAAGCCCAGGTCTTGGGATATGGGGGAACAGGGTCGGGTGGAGTGTGTATTCCCGCTCCCTGCGGCTCCTGTGCACACGTCCGTAACCTAGCAATGCCCAGAGAGTCGCTGCCGCTGTGGGGCTCTGCAACTCAGCCCCGGTCACAGCACCACGTGCAGTTTCTACACGAGCGGGGCTGGGTCTAGGGGGTTGGGGTGGCTTTTGGCCAGCCTCCCTCTTTGGAGGTCGTTGCTGTCTCCCAAGCCTGGTATGCTTGACACCTTTCCCGGTGAGCGCATCTCAAAGGAAAAGCTTGGCAAGACTAGTCCCTGAGCTCAGATTGTGTGCTGCCTGCCTGCTTTGCTTCTGTCTCAGTCTTGCCGGCCAGGAGACCTGTGATTGCCTGGACTCTTTACTTAGTGATAATTGGTTTTGCAAACGCCCATTCCTCCTTCCTCTCTGTCACCACTCTCGCTTTGACTTCTGCTTTAGCAGAGGCGATGGTGATCCAGTGTGGGCACCTGTGAGACCTTCCAAGGAATGGCCTGTCGCTCAGGGACATTGACATGGAGGCCCCCTTGGGTTTTCGTCTTGTGTATACCTGGATGCTACTCTGTAACAGCTCCAGCCAATGAGTTAATTCTTGCATAGGCCTTGAGGCTCTGTGGCATAATGCATCCTGTCTCTTAGGTGTAGGGGTGCAGGCTGACTGGATGGTGGCTTGGCTGCCGCTGCCGCTGCTGCTGCCGCTGCTGCTGCTGCTGCTGCTGCAATTTAAAATGCAAAAAAGCCCTAAAGATGTTTTTCTGTTTTCGGAAGCTTGTGGAGGAAATGAGTCTCAAGCATCATGAATTTTCATTTGCAGGAAGTGTTAGTGCATAATCTAGATATTTGTTATGGGGCTCTTGGTATTGCCTGGTGCCAGAGAAGACTCTTTTTTTTTTCTGGGAAAAAAAAAGCATTTGTGGCTGTGGAAAGATCTTGGAGGAACACCCGAAAAGTGGTTAAGACTATTTAATTATTGGCTGTGTGTGTTAGTACGTTCAGAGAAAGGGAGCTGTGCTCTTCTGTTAGGCCATGAGAGATCCATGTGTTTTCAAAGTCAGAGAAGACACAGGGAGAATTGAGAACAGCCTCAACGTGTCAGAGACATGCACTAAAAGATTCCTTTTGAAGACACAGGGATGGACAAGTATTAATGTGATCGGGGTGGTGCAGCAATGACCCTGCATGATTGACAGACACTCCGAGCAGAGCACTGTGGACTTTTCCTGTTGCGTTGCCTGACCAAACCCCAGTACTTGTGAAAAATGGGACACAAAGTTCAAATAGAAACACAAGAATGATTCCTTTTATTGATGGGAGACACCTTTGCTTTTTAAAGATAATACGGACGGAAATTTTCTTTTCTTTGTTTGTTTTGTTTTTAAAACTCTTTTCTCCTTCTCCTCAGAGGCAAACTATGCAAGAGGCTCCAGACTCCCTATTTCTGGTGAAGGACCAGCTTCTCAGCCGAACAGCTCCAAGCAGACTGTCCTGTCTTGGCAAGCTGCAATCGATGCTGCTAGACAGGCCAAGGCCGCCCAGACCATGAGCACCTCCGCCCCCCCACCTGTAGGATCTCTCTCCCAAAGAAAACGTCAGCAATACGCCAAGAGCAAAAAACAGGGTAACTCATCCAACAGCCGGCCTGCCCGCGCTCTTTTCTGTTTATCTCTCAATAACCCCATCCGAAGAGCCTGCATTAGTATAGTGGAATGGAAGTATCCTTTTTCTGTGGGAAGTCTTTCTCATTTACCATCTGTGCTTCAGAAGGATTTGCTGTCGGCAGTGACACTTATCGAAGGCTTCTTCAGCATTCTGGAATGTGAGCAATAGAAGCTGTAGGCAAGAGGTTTCATGGACTACAGCTTCCTATCTTCTCAGCTCTCTTCAGCTTGTGGAGGGCGGCTCCACGGGTATATTTAGCCTTGACGTGTGTGTGTGTGTGTGTGTGTGTGTGTGTGTGTGTGTGGTGTGGCACTGGGGGAAGGAAGTGAAGACTGCAACTTCAAAGTGGTAGGGAGTTAAAATATGAAAGTGACCTTTGGTCATAGGCTGCTGGATAGCTTTAAAGCTATGAGGGTTTGTGGGGCAGTTAGATGCATTTAACTTGTTGAAGATAAGGTAGGCTGATTCAATAAATAAATAAATAAATAAAAACAAAAAGATTGAGACTATCTTCAGCCTGTACTGGAAGTGACCTTTAGTGGAGTCTGCCTTTGCGTCTATAGTGAACGCTATGGTTGCTTCTGGCTCTGCTATTTGGTGATTCTGATTGTTCAGGTAGCTGTAAACGTGAACACTTGCTTCATAGGGAGGGATTACTTTTGCTGTTATTATTACTTATTATCACTGGCTGATTAATGCTATGATTTCCTGGAATTTCCTTTTGTTAAACAAAAAAAAGAAAGAAAGAAAGAAAGAAAGAAAGAAAGAAAAAAGTTCCATGTAGCCAGGAGGACACAGGAGCAGTGCAGGAGAGGCTGGCAAGCGCTGCGTCCTTCAAGCACTGTGAGTGACAATTGACTGTCTCGGGAGGAGCTGGCAGGTGTCGCACATGTGTGTGTATATATATCCGACTATAGCCTCAGACTGCACTGGAGTTACACTTCTGGGGGTCTCTGTATTTTTAAAACTGAACTTTCATTGCCCTCAGCATGGTTGCCACACCCCAGAACTTGAAAAACAATATTGCTTCTACCTGCTTATTCCCCTCCCCAGACTTGGGGGCCAGGCTCCACCGCCTAGAAAGGTTGGCGGAAGCCTTCCTTCTCTTGAGCTCATGCTTTCTAATTAATCATATGCTTTTTTGGGCTGGGTAAAATAAAGCATTCCATTTTCCCAGAAGGGTGTTTGGGGCCAATAGGCCTTCTGAGTATTTCCTGGCAGCAGGCAGGGGTGTGTACATGGCTCAGAGGAGGGAGAAACCATGTTGTAAGATTGCTGGGTGCCAGCTAGAAAGTGGAGCTGAAGACCCCTAAAATTCTAGGTACCCACTGAGGCAGCTGTCTGCATGATCTCTGTCTTAGCTCGTTTATTTTGTCTGCTCATGGACAGGAGTTAAAATGAAGCAACTGTCTAGAAAGGTTTTGGAGAGAGCAGCTGAATGCCAGGGCAGGATATGAAGGTTTTCACGTGCTTTTTCCCCTAGCACAGATGTCTCTCCTCTAGAGTGAGTTATGGCGTTTCTCACATACTTGGGGCTGTGGGTGTACATTTTCTCTTGAAAGTCTCTAGTTTGAGGACAGAACATCACACAGGCCAAGAGGGGGCTGCTAAGTTAGGGTGTGCTTAGGTGGTCTCACTGGAGTTGAGAGGCGGTGCGCACTTGCTGGCAACATACCCCGCTTCTGAGGTTGGCGTGAGGTGACTTGGAATAAGCAGAGACCTCTGAAAAAAGGCTTTCATTTTCTGTGGAAGGAAGTGCTGCTTCCCTTCATGCACAGGAGTTTGCACACAGCAGTTTGTATGTCAGAAGGAATTCCTGGGTCGCACCACTGTCTCCCTTTCCTGAGCTGCCAGGGGCAGGTGTGTGGCTGGGTCTTAGGAGACATGGCTGCCAGTTCAGGATGTCTGTCTACAAGGGGGGCCATTTCTAGAACAGCTAGGTAGTAAATGACCCCTTCCATTTTAGGGAACAGGCTATAGACATCTTTCTTCAGCAGCTCAGTCAGTCAGCCCTGGGAGAAGCCACTTTGTTGTTATAGGCTGGCAAGCGGGTTGAGGTGGGCGACGTGTTCCCCTCTTAAGAAGCTGTTGGTGAGACCCACCTGTTTGTTGTGGTAGTGAGATAGCCTCTGTCTGCTGACTGGATTCAGAGCACTGCCAAGAAGGACACACTCAGAGTCTTACATTTAGCCTGCCTGCGCAGTGTTCACAGTTCTCAGATTTGCAGCTTTATCATTTTAGGTCTTTACTGAGACCTAGGAGAGGAAGCAAGGTGGTGTGGGGGAGGGGAAGTTCTTAGTGTGTCTTTACAGGGAATAACTTCAGGGCTGTTGACTTAAAGTGTCAGAGGGGACCTGTGAAGAGGAAAAAAAAAAATGAAAAGAGAATTTGAAGTCTTCCTAAAGTCAGATCCATGGGTAAAAGATTTTATAATGGAGTTGAGAAATCAATATGATTAAAGCTAACTGGCTTAAAAATAAACCCATCAAAGTTAGTAAGAGGATAATGTGATTCCTGTCCTTGCTCCAGTGAGTTTTCCGAGCTCTTCAAAGAGGTGAGGCTTTATAGATCCCCAAGTTATCTATCTCAGGCAGGCCAGGGGTATTTGTTCCTTACGTCACTTTGGGGGTTCCCAGAAGGCCATTAGCAGGAGACTGTTCCTATCCCTGAATCTTTAGCACCTGTGGGGGATTTAAGAAAACCGCTGCCTTACCTCTTATGGGTGAGTGTTATACATGAGCACTGTTGAAATCAAGCCCAGGAATTGGCATATTAGTCCTATATGCTCAACAAATCTGCTGTTTGAAAAGGGATGAAAAACAGCTATATGGGTAGATGTCAAACTCTGGGTTGCCGGTTTTGACAATGCCTCTTACTAACAGAATGCTTGAGCAAGTGTCTGCTAAAGGCTCATCTCAAAGTGACTCTTCCAGACAGCCCTCCAAGATTTTAAATCATGAGAGTCTGTTTTGAAAGTGTCTGGTGCTGATTTCTGGTGGCTTTTAAATTTAATTTGTTTACAAATTGAACACAGAAGCAGCACATTATGAAGCGAGTGGAGCCTAGCTCTAATCTGAAACAGTTACAGTTATTGATTACTCTGGTAGAGAAGGCAGAGCAGGGAAGCCTGATTATCACAGCATCTGAGGTGCGGGGACATGTCACACAGGGTCACAGAGAAGATGGAAATAGTCCCAATGTCTTTGCCTGGACAGGTCCCCATCCGGAGCTTAGACTGACTTCCAGCCAGGAACAGTCTCTGAGAAAATGGCTCTAACATGGGGGCAAGGATCTGTGGGAAAGGCCAGTGTCATACTGCTTATCCGTCTGTGTCTCTGACAGCTGATTTAGTAAGATCCCTGTCACTTTCTAAGTCACAGGAAGCAGAGAACTGCTTTATACCGTGACCTACCGAGATGCTTTTTACTCCCAGGTTTTAATATACAATGTCCACCTATGAACAGGTGTAACATGATCCTCGCAGTAGGAGAAAGGGCTGATGGAGGTCGCAGGATAGGACAACCTAGCGTGAGGGGCCAGAGAAAGTTACTTCTGCTGAAAACTCAGTAATCACAGAATGGTTGTGGGCAGGTAAGGGGATGGGGGTGGGTGATGGGTAGGCGATTTTCATCTTAAAAGTAATGACTGGGGACATGATTAGAGGGGTATCTGATGTTTGCATAATGCATATGTACCTTGACAAAATCTTTCAGACCATTTGACATATTTATATTATTGGCTATTTTTGCCAATTGTGTGGCCTTAGCTATTTACATCCCATTCCCTGAAGATGATTCTAATTCAACAAATCATAACTTGGTAAGTGACTTAGAGTTTCTGCCTGTGGCAGTGTATGGTTGCCCTCTGTCTTGTACCTAAGCTGGCAGTCAGCTTTGTGCATGGTGTGGTTTACGATTATGTGTGCTGTATTTTCCAAAGCTTTGTAACAGTGCGGTTATGTTGTTGTTACTGGTTTTTATATTTGACCTGAATTCTTAGATTTCTGCTGAATGAAAGTGTTCAAAGTCACGAGTCTTATATAAATAGAAATGGAACTTTTATGGGAGAAATCTGCAGAAGGGTTTTAATGTAACTTTTCTTTTTCCACAGGCTTTTGGTACATAATGTTAGCTCTTAAAAAATACAGCGTTATTTTTGAGTGGTAGATACCGTGGTTAATTTTTCTGGTAAATAAGAATTAACATGGATTTTGTATGCAAACCGTTAATTTTTATAGATGTAGATTACAACAAATCTAATTATATAGAATGCAATTTGGGAAATAAATCAGTATGACAATGGAGTTTATACCCCACAGCCTTCAAAAATAATTCAAGTAGATTTTTAAACGAATCTATGGTTAAATGCTCCAGGATGCTTCCATATACTTTATTGCCCTCTTAAAAATTTACAGTGTACATGAGTTGAGAAAAATCTGTGGGAAGTTGTACAGTTCAAAACAGATTTCATTTTGTTTAACTCAGCCAGTCACTGAAAGTAATTGGTTATGCATTCTTTAAGCAGTTTTTTGGCAGAAGAGTTTGATATCATGAAACTCATATTTCATGGAACTTCCTTTGGGGAAAAATTGATAGAGTTTTTAAAAAGAAAGGCACTGAAGAACATTGGATTGAAATTGGATCTTGTCCCACCCAGCTGCCCACTAGGTATATTGGGGGGCACATCTTGGCCCCTTTTTGCATTGCCATTCACCCACATGGCAGTCAAGGAGACTGGCTCAGATCTCTAGGATTATTTAAAAACCTGTAACATTTTGTTGTCCTCCTTGTGCAGAAGCCATGTTGGTATTTTTTGGCCTTGCTGCATCCTTCTCGCAAGGGCTAATTCTTCACAATCCCAAACCACATAGAATGGTAGATGAAGGAGGGAATGTTGGGTAGTAGGAAGCTCGGTTCTCTTTTAGGCGGCTCCATTAGCTTTGGATTCTGGTGTGGAAGTATTTTTAGCTATGCAAAGGCAAAAGCGCTGTGCACTAGGCTTTCCTGGGTCAGGCAGAGGTTGGCTGGCAGCCTGAGGTGAAGCTATGCTTTTATGAATTGGGCTTTCATGGTTTATGTTCAGGATTTCTTATGACATTTTAAATGCTGTATATATTTCAGGTGTAACATGATGTCTGTTTGTATTTGGGTTTTGGCAGTTTGCTTTCTAAAGAATTAAAAATTTTGGCTGTTACTCCTGAAAACTATGGCCTAATAAGAATGAACACGCACACGCACACACACACACACACACACACACACACACACACACACACACACGCACATGCACATGCACACACACGCCCTCCCTCTGCCGTGAGAGATTACCTGCGGGACTTTGGACATTTTAAATGACCTTTAGTTAGTTGTAGACTTTAGATTATCACTTTAAAAGGGAAACGCGGAAGTGGTGGAAGGCCTCCGTCAATGGGGATGGGTCATTGTAGTCTAGGCCACAGATGGTGTTAGCCTTGTTACCAAATTTAACAACGTGAGTGGTGACCCAGTTTGTTGCTTTTTGTAGCTCAAGAGAAATGATTAAACAAACATAGAAAATAAATACCTTTCAGAATGGCAGATTAATTTCTGTCAGTTGAATAATTAATGTAGCTGAATGGGTAAGCCAATTAATAGTCAGATTTGTTTCCTCCTAAGGAAATTCAGGACACCAATAGAAGTGCAGGCCATTTGGACATCTCAGCTCAAAAGTAAGGAAATAAGACACGAGGGTAATAGCGAGATCTCCCCTCTTCCCCTTTAGCCCTTCCCAGTGGGTCCTTTCTGGGTAGATCTGAAGTACTAGGCTTGTTCTGACCAGAGCTGGGTCGTGTATTAGCTTGGCCAGCCTTACTGAAAACCAATATTTATTCCTTTGACTTCTTCACTGAGCATCCCCAAACTCTGGGCATTAAAGTCCCTGATTTGCTTCCACTTGGATGGTCACATGGTCAGATGAGTTTATACACTGCTTGACTTCAAACGTTTCCTTTCCCACTATGGGAAGGGAGGATCTTGGTGGATTTACCCCTGACTCTGAGTAAGGTCCCATGCCATGTCTGTCCTCCCACCGGGGAGTCAGGGTTTTTAAAATTTTTTTATTTTTTGTACATTTGACCCAATTTGTACCAAAGCGATTGCTCTATTTTGGGGATTGGTTTCGAGGCAGTTGGGCAAAGCTCATTCTCATCTGTAGTAAATACCTTTCATTTAATGTGAATGACAAAGCAAAGGGCAGAAGCCTACATGGCTGCAAAGCTGGGTGGATCCGGGCTCTGGCAATTTTCTCTCTCTCTCTCTCTCTCTCTCTCTCTCTCTCTCTCTCTCTCTCTCTCTCTCTCTCTCTCTCTCTGTGTGTGTGTGTGTGTGTGTGTGTGTGTGTGTGTGTGTGAGAGAGAGAGAGAGAGAGAGAGAGAGAGAGAGAGAGAGAGAGAGAGAAGCCCTCAGACTGAGAAACAGGGCTAGCTTATGGCTGATGTGTGCCTGCCCATTTCAGGTCGTTTGTCGTGAAATGAATACTTTGGTTGGGTATGGCATGTGACCATCCCCTGGGGGCCAGTCTGGGTTTGGTCTGTGTTGTGTGTAAACACATCCAGCGTTGGGGACTTGGAGACTACCTTGCTGGCAACAAGTTTTCCCAGGGTTAGACTGTTGTTACTATTATTTTTTAAGCGTGGACACTAAGTATCTATGCAGCTTTCATTTGTGGACTTGCTGAGTGGAGGCTGAAGCCATGGAAACGGTGAGGCTCACTGGGTTCCCACAGTAATGCCCTCCCAGGAGCTGTACCTCCTCCATTCCTCCTAAAGTGTGTATGGCTTCCTTTCTCTCCTTGCTGGCACCAAGGTTTTTCGGCGTCAGGTGTCTGAATGGGGAGTGATTGTAAATCACATTTCCCTGGGGGAAACACACTATACTTCATTCCTGTTCCAGTCTTCGGCTTCCCGTAGCAAACCATGTGGTCGAACAGTGTCCGTTAGGACAGCTGTCCCCTCTCCTCTTCCCCCACAGGCTCTCTTTCACTGCTCTGCCCCTCTCAGATCGTCTGAGAGGGGCCTGCACACTTACCGTGCAGAGCATCCTTGCTGTCTGCCCCAGCCCCCTTGGCACCATGGGAGGGCTAGCTTCCTTCTGACCAGGTCTCATGAAAGAAGTTTTTAAACTGAACAAAAGTTTTGCCCACTCTTCACCTCATCTTGTTGAGACTCATATGTCTGTTTTTAGAATGTTGCCATTCTTCCCTTCCTCTTTATCCCTCCAACTATCAGACGCTTTTCTGGCCTGGACCTGAGGCTTCTGTGGCTCCCATGGCCCACAGGGGCGAGGCCTAAGTTCGTGACTGGGGGCCTCTTGGCCTTTGTTGTTCCCTTCTCTGTTTATTCACCCCAAGCTCCCAAGTGCTCCCCTCTGCTGCTTGTCATGTCCTGTCTTTTTCTTGGTGCTGTTTTCTTCCCCTGAGATGATCCCACGTAGCCGCACAATCATCTCAAGCCTAGGCCTCCTATATGAGACCTTTCTGACCCAGATCTGAAGACTTGAACAATCTTCCTCTTGTGGTCTTTCGTGAGTTGTCTTACTTAGTGTCCCACTCATCTCCTCGACCCACGCCTGGCACAGTAGTACACAGTAGATGTTCAGTAAGTCAATGTCTGGGACTGCCAAGTGCACAGGCGTCTCAGGAGTGTACCTCCTGAGGTACCCTGCCCTTTTGCTGAGTTAAATTGAGGATGTTCTTGAGTGACAGGCCTCTCTGAGGACTTTTCAGGAGCTCTCAGAGATGGAGTCAGAGACAGGACTCTGCTTCCATGACTCCAAGTAGTAGAGCGTGGTAGGGGCCCTCTGAGAAGCTATCCCGGGGTGCGGACACATCAGTGTGCCTGGGTATACCACAGAGACTCGGGATGCTGTCAGATAAGGCACTGTGGTTGCTTTTCTCTATGTCTTGTAGGTAGTGTTAACTGGACAAGCTCATTCCATCTGCATGGCCATGTGGTTTGCAGAGTAGGGTGAGGTGGAATATAGTACCAGAAGTCACATAGCCCGACTGTGGGCTTGACAATAGGGTGGGTGCTAGTTCCGCGTTCACAGACATGGTCTTTGCTCTGTCGTTTCACATTTCTTACGTAGTGCACCATGCCAAGCTTGTAGCTGCTCTTCCAGGACAGCTCAAGGGCCCAGCCTTCTCTGACCCTCGAGCGCCCCTTGCTTCCTACCCTCCCTGCCCACGTACATACTTACTTCTTCACTGGACTCTGCAACATGGTCCCTGTCTCTATTTATAGCCATTGCCCTTTTTCCACTTTGTTTAGTAGCTGTTATGGGAAGTGATTTGTGTCCAGTGGTTCTGCACATGGGCTTTGGGGCATGCGCCCACCATTTGGTTGAATTAGTTAGCAGACTTTGGATGAAACTCTAATGGGAGTTCGTAGAGGGTGAAACTGGAGTCCGGTTCAGAGATGTAGCTCTGTGAGCGCGGGTTTGCTCCTGGCACACAGTAGGCACGTCAGGAAATGCAGGTCAAACGAGCGAATAAATGAGTAACCAATGAAGACTCCGTGGGTGTCCTTAGAGATCATTAGTTAATTTTCAACAATTGGCTAATGATTAATGTGCTACTGACTTCTTGTCCAGTATTAATGAGATTACAGGAAACACCTGTCAGAGTTCAGTTGTAATTTCAGGATGGCGTCTTTGTTTCATGGCAAATTAGACTTTTCATATGTGAACCCGGGGAGAAGGATGGAAGAGATCCGTGGTACTTTCTGAATTCTGCCAAGAGCTGGCTTTGGTGTTCAGTGGTGTACACAGGTTACATGTGAACGATTTCTTTTGGGGGGATTGCCACATTTCCTGGGAGAATTGATAGAGGAGAGCCACAAAATGACCAGAGCAGATGGACTTGTAAAACGTTACCTCCACAAGGTGTGGATACTTCATCTTTTTCATTGACTCACTTGTTTTTGACAAGGATGGATGTCCAGTTTGATCTTCTAGTGAGCAGACCTGACTTTGGCTGCGCTGTGGCGGTTTTGCAGAAACAGCATCTGGCCTTCAGGACCCAGAGTCCCACTCTTAAGACTCCTTAAGGAAATTTCTAGCAGTGTCTTCATTTGCGTCTTTGCTTTTAAGAAGTCATTCTCACGGTCGCATTAGACAGGAAACCTCCTGAGACGACCTTAAAGGGAGAACATTTGGTGGTCTAGAGTGTCGCCAGAACCCTTTGCATTGTGCTCTGTGCACTTAGCTGAAAGAGAAAGTGTGGATCTGGGGGCCTGTAGTTAGTGTTTCTTTTTTGTGGTGCCGGGGGTTTAACCCAGAGTCTCAGGTATGTGAGATGAGTGCTCCACCTCAGCCACACCCAGTCACAGTCTGTTAGCTTGGCCAAATTGAAAAGTTCAGGGAGTGAAAACTACCTAGGATGTAGCAGACAGATGTAACTGGAAAAGGGGGAGGAGGTTAGAGACAGCGGCAGGGTTTCCTGGTCTCCCCCTGCCCTCACCCCCAGGCTTCTGAGACCAGAGTCTTGCTGATTCCGGTAGACCACAGGCACCTGCTGCCCTATCCTCCTGGGCTCCCTGCAGGAAAGCTGCAGGATGTACATTTCTTTATTAATCTCTGCTCAGGTTTATATTGAAAATGACTGGGGCGGCAGAGACCCTTGGAGTAGACTGGTGGGCAGGTCAGCCTCCCCCAGCATTTGTTTAATTCTTAATTATTTTCAAAATGCGACCTGATATAGAGGTTACAGCTTGCCTTATGGTGAGGACACACATGTCTTGTTAGATACTGGAGATGGAGGGAGGATCCTGCGTAGACCCCGACAGCTTCCCGCCAAAGAAGGGTCCTGAAAGTGGCACAGTTAATGGAGGCCGTGCCTGTGCTGCTGCTGACTGGGTGCGTGCACTGCAGACAGAGCTGTTGGCAGTGCCTCTGGCCCAGGAGGAGCTTGCAGGCCTCCCAGGAGAGGCCGTTAGAATCCCATTAGAAGTTGCTAGGGGTGCTCTTCGAGTTCGTTCTGTTCATGTGGCGGAGTCAGGAAAAGGGTAGCGGGTCCGCGGCCTTTCCCATTGCAGCTGCAGTTGGTACTCTCCAGGCGGAGGCTCTTGTAGGCAGTAAGGATGTTTTGTTGGGCCAGTAAAGTTGGGAAATAAATTGTGAGAGCAGCTAAAGGTGGGGATGAGAGAGGAACAGCTTGAGGTAATCAGTCAGTCTCACACCACCCTACTGTGTGTGTATGTGCATGTGCATGTGTGTGTGTATGCGCACGTGCATGTGTGTGTGTGTATGCGCACGTGCATACGTGTATGTGTGTGTGTGTGTGTGTGTGCGTGTGTGTGTGTGTGTGGTTGTGTGTATGTGAAGCCTGGGGGAGGTGTTATTTAACACAGGCCTCGAAGGGTGAAGCTTTATTCACACCACAAGGATGGAGAAAGGTCCCAGACACTGCTCAGACTGGAAGAAAAAAGCTTTTTTGTCTGAACTTCAAAGTAGTTGTTTTTCTTTTGTTTTGGAGACAGGCATGTTTTGTAGTTTAGGCTGGCTTCAAATTTAAAATTCTCCAGTTTCAACCTCACTAGTGCTGAGACAACATAGTAATTTCTGCTAATCTATTTGTGTATGTATGGGTGTGGTATATGTGCATGTTTATGTGGGTGTGTGCATGCGTGTATGTATGTATGTATGTCTCTGTTGGGCATCTTCTCAGTTGTTGGAGAACCTTATTTTTTTTTTGAGACAGAGTCTTTCACTGAACCCAGAGCTCATTGAGTTGGTCTGACTGGCCAGCCAATGAACTCCAGGGAATCTGCCTGACTCCACCTCCACAGCACTGGAGCCAATGAACTCCAGGGAATCTGCCTGACTCCACCTCCACAGCACTGGAGCCAATGAACTCCAGGGAATCTGCCTGGCCCCGCCTCCTCAGCGCAGGTGTCTCTGACGTGTGCGCTTTTGTGCCTGGTTTTTTCATAGGTGTTAGAGATTCAAACTCAGGTCATCATGCTTGTGTGGCAACTGAGCCATCTTCCCAGATCCCCTGCTGTGTTTCTTGTTTCTTCTGCTCCCCGCCCCCTCGCCCCGGCTAGGTGAGTGGTAATTTAGAAGTCCAGAACATCTGTTGAAATTGCCAAATGATTGAACACGAGAGTCAGGCTAGAGGGGATAGTGGAACTGACTGAGGGGAGGGAAGGCTCCTGTCGTCTGAGAGCGACGTGGTCTGTTAGGCAGTGGGCTCTGCGGGAATCGGACTTGTAAGGAAGGAGAAGTGTGGAAATACACAGGTTGAGAGAGGTTCAGGCGTCTCTTTCCTGTCTCCATAGTAGGGCCCACCTGTCTCAGTGCCCATGGGGAAGACAGGCACAAAGAATTCACAGACTATTTCCGGACCTGTGAGGACACTTGATGATAAGAAAGGCGTCAAGGAGGAAGGGCACACAGATGGCTCAGTCAGTGGAGTGCTTGCTGAGCAACCGTGAGGATCTGAGTTTGGTCTGTAGCACCTACATTAAAAAAAAAAAAAAAAAGGTTGATGTGCATCCATGATTCCAGTACTTGGGGAAGCAGAGAGAGGAGGGCCCCTGGAGCTTGCTGGCCAGCCAGACTAGCAATTCCATGTTCAATAAGAGATCCTGTCTCAAAAATAAAAGTGAGAGCAACTGAGGAAGGCACCCATTGTTGACCTCTGGCCTCTATTCACACCTGTACACATGTGAGTGTACATACCACACACACACACACACACACACACACACACACACGGGCAAAGAGAGACATACTGAGAGAATATGAATATTAAGGAGTCGGCCCTGTATCCCCTTCTTCCAACCCTTTAGGGTATGGTTTACCATGTTGCTGTCTTTTCGTCAGGGCAAACTTGTATGGTGAAATTAGAGAGCAGCCATATTTGTTATAGTTGGAATTCTTACTATATAGCATCATTTAAAATTTATACAAATGATACATGAATTCATTATTTTAAATAATTAAAGTAATTCAAAGTAAATGTCGCTTTTTATCCATACAGTTTTTTGTAATTGCTGTAGTTAGTCTGGTGTAAATCTTCAGATTGTATATTATATGTGTAAAATATGTATCATGTATAATGTGTATTATATAATCTGTGGCTTTTGAAATACACACACACAGTTTTTAGGAGCACAGTGCGTGTATTATGTTATTTAATGTAGCCACATCTGTATGCAGAAATCTGGCAGTGTCTTAGCTGTCGTGAAATTATCCCATGCATGAATGGACCACAGTTTAGGCAATTGTTTTCCTTCTGATGAGTATTTAACATTAATTCCTAGAGTTTGCTGTTTTAAGCGGCACCCTGTTGAACATCCTCATGTGCTTCTTAGTGTGTACAGGCGGACACCTCTCGGGCTTAGTCCTTGAAATCCTGTGCTCTGACTTTCAGGGCATGCGACTATGTGACTTCAGCAGACTCCGCTCTGTCGTCTTCTTCCCAGACCACACTTGAATGAGTGACTGTTCGCTCTGCATGTCAGGCTATAGAGACAGGGCTCCTGGGGCAGGGGATGGCCCTTGGGGTGTGGGCATCCAGGAGCACCTGCAAGAAGGTCTATGACCTAAATCCCTAGATAGTGACTCCTTTTTGAAGCCTTAGATGAAAGGCACTAGAATTGATTCTTTGGAAGCTTTGGGTGCCATGAGCCTGGGTGCTGCAGGATTTTCACCTGTTGTATTCTTTGCAGGTATTAAGAAAATAAGTAGTAAAAAATCTAGTTTTTGCAATGATTATTTTTTGTGTGTGCACATGATGGCATGTGTGGAGGTCAGCAGATAACTCTGGGGAGTCATCCATCTTCTCCCACCTACATATGGGCTCCAGGGGTTGGATCCAAGTCACCAGACTTGTGCAGCAGGCTCCTGCACCCATGGGACTGCCTTGCTGGCCCCCAAACTGGGTCTTTTTTTTTTTTTTTTGCTACACTTGAGTTTGCTACCCTTGAGTTTGAAATAGATGCTGTATTCCACTCCTTACTAGTTGGGAAAGAGAAAAAAGTCACGTGATAACTTGTGCATTCCCCTGCTCCCTGTATGTTAAAAAGTTTATTTTCATTTATAGTAAACATGTTCTGTTTTATGAAATTTACATAGGGTTTACACCCCTTCTACTCCCAAAGGCACTGAAGGGTGTTAGAGACAAGGAGTTTTAAGGGGCTGGGAGATGGCTCAGTGGTTAAGGAATGCTGGCTACTCTTCCAGGGGACCTGAGTTCTATTCCTACCACCTACATGGCCACTCATAATTGTTTGTAACTCCAGTCTCAGGGGATTCAACACTTTCTTTTGTTTCTGTGGTTACCAGGCACAAATGTGGTGCACAGAACTGTGCAGACAAAACACTCTAAAATACAAAACAATACATAAATTTTTAAAAATTGGAAAAGGAAAGCAAATGGAACTTTACACTTATTGTGTATGCGTGCACACATGCACGTGATATGCGTGTGCCACAATGCTTGTGTGGGGAGGTGAGAGGACAATTCTGTGGAGCTGATGCTATTTCTTCTATCCTTTTAAATGGGATCCATGTGAATTCAGGGCTTACCCACTTACCCATCTTATGGACCCAGAAAATGGATGTAATGGGGAATTGAAACAGAGCAGAGCTTCCAGGTGCTTCAGGTGCGTGGGTCACTAGCACCTGGGCCCTTCATTGACCATGAGTTCCCAGGAGTGGCAGCAAAAGCGAGCCTGCCCACACTCGCATGCTTTTATCCTCTCCACAAAGGGAAGCAGCCCCACAGTTCACAGAGCACTTTCTAGGATCCAGCTCCAAAGAGGCATCTACTGTGTGATTCCTTGTACCGTGTACGGTACAGTGCTGGGCGCTGTGAGCCATGTTTCTGCTGTGTTTTTCTAAGAGTCACAGGCGCTGTGCACACAGATGGTTTCTGCACTCCCTCTTTGTCTAACGGGTTAGGGCACAGCACTCACTATCATATGAATGAAAGCATTTTTATATTCTAAAGTAATCCTTTGATTACATAAAATAGGATGAAAACTGGGACTATTAAAATGAATAGTTTAACACAGCTATCACTTAGCCATTCATGTTTTTGAGCATTTATTATGTGTAAAATCCTGTCCACTAAGTGCATTTGCTCATCGTGCGAAGCTGCTTTGAGCCGGAAAACAAGGGATAGTATGGACCATGCAAAGAGCCTTCGCCCTCTCCTCCAAAATACATTTCCAAGAGGTCATTATATTAGTTCAGTCTTAGAAAGTGGCCATTATTGTTAAGAGCTGACATTCTTGCATGTTCCTCAGTAAAAAGATAACATTGGCACACAATGAAGCTCTGCTTGTGTTGAGAAGACTGCTTTTAAATTGCCCAGAAACTTTTTAAGTGGGTAAATGGCAGAATGCTGCCTTTTCCTATCAGGAGCAAGCCCTTCGTCCTTCGTTCATGGTGATGTACAAGTGACCCACTCTGCGCTCACACAGGTTCTGAACTGTTGTGATGTCAATTAACGGTGAGTGTACCCATGGCTCGTTTCAGAGTTTGTAACCAGGTGGAAGTGAAGGGAAGACACTTAAAATTACAAATCAGAATGTAGAGAACTGGCAAGAATTTGGTAAGAGAGACATGGTTCTTAAATATTTTTTTCTAGAAGGCTAGTGGGGGTGATAAGACACTGTTGGGGGCACAGAAAGCTTTGTGGGGGGTAGGTTGACCTAATGAATTAGGCTGGTTGGCTGCATTACAGACAGCTGGGACCATAGCAGGCCGGATGCCCTGGTGTTGATTTGCCTCAAGAATGAACCACAGATTCCCTAAGAACCTCAGAGACTTTTCCCATAGCTGAGTCACTCTCGTCAAACCCAGCAGTGTGACTTGACCACTGTCACCCAGTGAAGGGAATCGAGCCGAATCTTGGGTCAAGTAGCCTGTTCTCCCTGCCCACTCCCCAGGAGCTAGTTGACATCACTGAGTGCCAACATTTGAGAATACCAGGGGCAGAGGCGACAAAAGATTCTCTCTCTTAAAGCATGCTTGGAATCGAGTTAACTTTTAATAATCTCAAGGTTTTTGTTTTTATTTTTTTTCTCTGTGTGTCTGTCAGACACTCATTTTGCTCACTCCTTTCTCTCCCATCTGGTTTTATAAAACACCATTTCAGCCCTCATGTGTACCGAACGACCAGAATCATTTGGCCAGAGACTGTCTCAAGAGTTTGATAAGAGTGGCCAGGAAGGGGTCCATGGCCATCGCTGTGCAGGAGCGAAGCAGTGGGCTTGTTCTTTGTTGCCTTGTTTCCTGTAGCACTCTCTGCTAGAGGTGCGGTCGCGATGGCCTTTGTCACCAGCTCGTGGCTAGCCTTCCCCGAGCTGGGGCGGGGGCATCCTCTCCACATACAGCCTCTAGTCCTCTGTTATCCCTACCACACATCTGCCAGCGAGACACTGTTCAGATCTTCATTTTACAGGGGAGGAGAGGAAACAAGGCTTGGGTGCTTCAGCTGATTGCATGAGGTCACTCTGGTGATGGCAGGGCCGGAATTTATGCCAGGGTTTCTGACTTCAGTCCAGGCTCTGAAAGCTGAGGGTACCTACACACTGAACAGAGGAGGTGAGGCCAGGACCAGGGAACTAAGGAGGGTGGCTGCAGAGGAATGACTGGGTCTCCTGGTTAGCACGCACATTCCTGATACACTTCACATCTACCTCATTCCCTTCCTGGGGGCCTTTCCAGGCTTGGGGCAGGAACCATACCTGAGGCTGAGGAAATCATAGAGGTTTTCACAGCCCCGTAGCCCTTCGAGGATCCTCTCAGTCAGCAAGTTAAAGTGAGAACGGTTAAAAGGGTTGAATTTTGGGCATCAAGAAAATTTTATTTCGTTTATTTCATTCTTAAGCCTTTGAAAGTGTCGACTTGTGAATTTCACCGAGTGTTGGGAGTTGGCTGGAACCGGCCTCAGAGAGGTCTGGTGGTGCTGGAGTCACACCTGGGCTCAGTCTCCTCTCCAGCTTTGCCTTTTTCAGCTGTGTGACAGGAGCAAGCTGCCTTTTCCTTCCTGTGGAAGAGGTACTGATGTCACTAGGTTATCCCAGGTCTGGTTCCAGGAAAAGCAACTGTTGTGAGCCAGGTTTGCAGATAAAGAAACTGAGTCTCAGGAAGACGCAGACTGGTTGTCTTGTCTTCTCAAGGCTTCCAGAAAGGGGCAGCAGGGCCCTTATAGCCATATGGAAACGTTTCTGGAACCCTTTGCCGTAGTGGGGACTGCTTTCCAAGGCTGTCCTGCAGATGCAGCTTTTACCAGGCTGCTTCAGTCCATCTGTCTCATTGGCCAACTTAAGTCAGTTTGTCAGAGGGAATACTGGTTACACCTGGTGAAGAATTGAATCGGGCATTCAGCCTGCTGGTCCTAGGTGGGCAGAGCCTAGGCCACCACTGTTCCTTAAGTAGTCAAGAGCTCATTTAACTGTAGCTGTGAAGGTTGAATCGTGCGTGCGTGTGTGTGTGTGTGTGTGTGTGTGTGTGTGTGTGTGTGTAACCATCAGACACTCAAACTGTGCCCATGAAGTCTTTACATATTACTCTGTCAGCTGAATTGAATTCTACGGCATCTGTGGGCTCTTGTTCTATGTTTAGCCCAGGTGGGGGCCCCTTGTGAACTTTTGATTGACACATTGCTCAGAAATGGAAGGAGAACAGTGGCAAGTGCAACACAGAGGTCAGGGGAGCTCTGAGTCGTTCTGTGATTCCTGGAGTTGAGATAACGATGCTAATGGCTAATGCGTGTGCCAGCCACCGTGGGACTCACATCATAGTGCCTGCTTTCATTTCGTGGGGTCTTGTAAGTGTTGCTCACATTCTGTAGATGAGGCAGAGACATTGCCTGCTCCTTCTGACATGTTGCTTTCCTGGCATCATGGAGTTTTCCCACTGCGTGTCATTCAGGCCAGGCTTATACATGGATGATGTCTTCCCAGAGACAGGGCTTCCGAGGGCTCAGTATCTAGTCTTCACCATGGTCTCTGACCTCACCTGGGAGACAGGAGCGCTAATAGAAACATTTTCCTGTTGAGACAGTTAAAAATGCTTTCATGTGGAAGTGGCAAATGCTGTCCCATTAATTTTCTTGCCCACAAGCCTCTCTTTTCCAGGCCATTGAAGTCTTCCCTGAGCTAATTCCCTTCTTACTGAGACAGTAGGGATTTGGGGAGAAGACAGGCGTGGGTTTGGAGCTCACATTTGCTGTTGGTTGGATCTGTGACTAAGCAAATGGCCTTCCCTGAGTTGGCTTTGCTTTTCCATCTTGAGAGGGCGGGGTGGCCCTTGTTTTACTTGGCATGGAGTCTTGAAGAAGTCAGTAAGAGTCTACCCAGGTGAGCCCTGGTCTACCAAGACATTAATGGGCTGAGAATAGCTGTGGAGGTTTTTTTTTTTTTTCCTGTCAGTGAGGTTCAGAGGACTTACCGTGGCCAAGCACTCTGGAGCAGGCTTTTCTTCTGCTTCCCCTTGGCAGGGCTCTAGGGTTTGAACAAACCAGTCGCAGGGTGAACCCCCGTGATCTTCTGTGAGGGTGTTGCTTGGTCTGTCCCCTGTTGTAGCCACGTCCACATGGTGTGGGGAGCATGCCTTCTCCCTTTTCTCTTACCAAGGGTCTTGCTCCTGCTTCTCACTCAGGGTTTACCAGCCCCAGCAAGTGGCGGGACCAGAGAGTATGTTGGTTCTGCCCACAGGCTGCTCTTTTGAGGCACTGAGGTCAGCATCTCAGAGCAGAGAAACATGCGTGGGTATGACTTGGCTATGGGTTGATATTAGTGCTCCGCTGATGTTTCTCTCTGTGCCTGTGGACTACGAGGGCCCGTCGGCTGTGAGTTGCGCTGTTCCTAGGGACTAGGCCTGGTCCCGTATAGAATTTTCTTGTCTTCAGTTTTCAGCAGAGTAACGTGTAGCATTCCTATCTTGAGGCAAATGGAGCTCTGAGGAGTCAGCCAAATCACTGCTGAGAGAATCAAGCCACAGAGGGCCAGTGGTCCATTGTGTGCAGAAGCGAGTTGTGAGGACTGGCCTGGAAAGAGGGGAGACTTTGAGTCTCTGCTCTGCTCTGCTCTGTAACTTCACTTTGGTGTGACACCCTCCCCCCTTTGCTCAGTGGTGACATAGTGTGCAAACTCCAGTCAGATGAATTTCATGATCTCCATGGCAGGATATTAACACGAGGCATTATCCTCATCATGGTCTGTTGAAGAATGCTACAGAGAAAGCACGTCAGGCTGTGTCCTGCTCCTAGCTTCTGTGTAAGCTACACAGCATCCTGTGCTCCAGTTGCACTGTTGGGGTCTCCATAATACCATTGCTAATCTGGGTCCCACGTGGAGGAGTCATCCTGGCTAGTGTCATCGTGGCAAAATGAGGATGCAGGACAGAGATGGGAGCTTAGGGAGAAACTGACAGCTGCTTAGACCTGGAGCTGCATGGCCCTCTCCTACCCACCCGTCCACAGGTCGGGACTCCAGGATTTCAAAGCCAGCTGTTCTTTGACATCTGGACTGTTCCTTGGGCTCCTTGAGATTTGTGGAATTCATTGTGCTTATGAAATACAAACTAGCCGATTTGCCTAGTTATGGACAGGCTCACTAGCCTAGTTATAGACAGGTTCACTAGCCTAGTTATGGACAGGCTCACTAGCCTAGTTATAGACAGGCTCACTAGCCTAGTTATAGACAGGTTCACTAGCTTAGTTATAGACAGGCTCACTAGCCTAGTTATAGACAGGTTCACTAGCTTAGTTATAGACAGGCTCACTAGCCTAGTTATAGACAGGTTCACTAGCCTAGAAATGGACAGGTTCACTAGCCTAGTTATAGACAGGTTCACTAGCCTAGTTATGGACAGGCTCACTAGCCAGGACCTCCACGCAAGCCAGTGACATTTCCAGGCATTGAATGAACAGAGCATAGTTGATATCACATCTTTAGCCTGTTCCTTGATCTGTCTGTCCTTATTTTGTATATGACTAAAAACTGAACTGATGCATCTGGTCACTGCCCAGCTGGGTTGCCATCTGAGGTTGGAGGTAGCTCCAAGTGGGTTTCCACTCTTTCTGTGGGTAGTGGTTGTACACTTGGGGTGCTAGACTGGGGTGTTTTCTAGAACACTGAGTGGACTAGTTCCCCAGGGAACCCAAGCTATAGGTCTGCTTGTATTTGATGTGAGGCTGTTTTTCTAAATCTATCAAGACTGAGCTTGAGGGCAGGGACAGTCTCCTTTTTATCATAACCCTTCTATAGCCTCTGAGTTGGGTGCTCAGTAAACGCCTAATCATTAGTGAAGCTCATGTCAGCAAGGGGTAACCCTGTGGTTGCTAAAGTTGCTTTGTCTATTTTGTTTGTTTGCTTTCTTTTGTCATCCCTCCCCCTTTTCTTTGATACTATAGAGTCCATGCTGGCTCCAAACTCTGGATCCCCCCTTTTCAGCCTTTCAAGTATCGGGATTGTAGGTGTGTGTAACCACTTTTGGCTTGCATTGACACCCACCTCCCAAAGTCTTGTATAGCCCAGACTGGCTTCTAACTTGCTACCTAACTGAGGATGACTTTGAACATTTGATCCTCTTGCTTCCTCACTGCTGGGATTCTAGGGATTCCGCCAGGCTGGACTTATGCAGTGCTGAGGATCAGACCCAGGCTTTTGGGGTGCTAGGCAAGCACTCCACCAACTGAGATATATCTCCAGCCTCTGATTATCTTCTTTAAATTTGTGTGTGTGTGTGTCTGTGTATCTCTGTGTGCGTGTGCTCATGTGCTATGGTACATGTGTAGGGACCGGAGGACCGTTTGCAGGGCTCAGGGATAGTAAGAGCTCTCCCCAACACCCAGACCCTTGGAGAGAGCCTAGGATTGCCTAACATCCAAACATACTCAGAGCAATCTCTCTAGGGCTGCATCAGTGACATTGGACGCATGTCTTCAGGGTTGCAGCCAGAGACACTGTTACGCTGTTTCACTTTGCCTTCTTTCTGACTGGAGATGGGCAATCAGGGTTAAGGCCGACCTTACTCTCCATCCAGTTCAGGGAGAAACACTTGGATGTTTGTAAGAAAGTAACATCTGTCTTCAGAGAAACTGCCTTCCTGCTTTTGATGCTCTTCAATGGAATGTGTCTGGGGCTCTGAAGAAGGTTTTTGCTGGCATCTAGAACATGTTCTGAGGAATGGCAATACCGTCAGAATTGTGTGTTTGGCTCCCGAGGCTCGCTCCTTGGGAGGGATCACGTATTTACACGATTCTGGTGTGTTTATTAAACAAAACAGCCCTACTGTCACAGTTCTCCAAATCTGTAGTCTAGTCCTGCTCCAGCTTCCTCCTGTGCTCAGATTTCTCGAACCCTGACTTTTGTCTTTAGTCTCTGACCCCAGGAAAATGCTCCCTGAGCTGTTCTATTCCCTAGCAAGGCACTCCTTCATGTCACCCCTAGAGAAAGACCAGTCCAGGGACTCAGACCCGGAGTTCCCGCAGAGTGGAGGCACTCCTACTGGCTCTTCCAGCTGCCTCTGCTTTACAGAACTGCACTAACTCTGGTCGCCAGCAGGGCTTTCTGGGCTTGACTTGGAGATTGTACATTTCTGGGTTCATTCCCCACGCCCCCCCCCCTTTAAAGAAAAGTACATTTTTAACATCAGAAAAGTTAGGACAACTTAGTATTACCTGTAACAGTATTCTACTCTTGTTGAGTGAGACAGCACAGTCTGCCTTACAAAGGTCCTGCCCTCACTCGTAAGGGAATGTCTGACCTAAGCCATTGTTCCACAGACAGGCTCAGATGAGCGGTTCTGGCCACTAGTACCTCATGCTAGGACCTGAGGAGAAAGAGAACACGGTTAATCGTGTTGGAAGCGGGCACACTCAGATTTTTCCGTTCTTTAGATTTTTCTTTCTCTCTCCTCTCCCTCCTCCTCCTTAAAAAAAAAAGCCTCACTGAGTAAGATATTCATTTACCACATAATTCACAAGTTTAAACTGTACAATCCAGTTATTTTTACTATATTCATAGAATTGAGTAACCATTATCAAAACCAACCTCAAACCCATCCCCCTTAATCTAAGTTGATTAGCCATTCCCCTTACAGTCTATCCATCAACCTGTCCAACCTCTGCACATGATGTACTCTCTAGTCTGACCCCAACAATATGTGATATAAATGGGTTCATAAAACAGGTGACCTCATCATCTTGCATAGCATACTGTTCAAGGTTCATCTATTACAGTAAGTATCATTTTGATGACTGAAGAACCTCCCATTGTATAGGTGCCCCATGTTTTACTTATTCTTTTGTTGAATAATAGACATTAGAATTGCCAGCATCCTGGTTTTTTTTTTCTTTTTTCTTTTTCTTTTTGGTTTTTTGAGACAGGGTTTCTCTGTAGCTTTTGGAGCCTGTCCTGGAACTAGCTCTTCTAGACTAGACTGGTCTCGAGCTCACAGAGATCCTCCTTTCTCTGCCTCCCGAGTGCTGGGATTAAAGGCGTGCGCCACCACCGCCCGGCTTGCATTCTATTTTTTAAGTTGTTTATCGAGCTATCTGTTTTTCTCTGCTCCTCTCCCTTCCTCCCCTCTCCCCTTCTACTCCCTCCCATGGTCCCCATGCTCCCAATGTACTCAGGAGATCATGTCTTTTTCTACTTCCCATGTAGATTAGATTCATGTATATATCTCTTAGGGACCTCTTTGTTGTCTAGGTTCTCTGGGATTGTGATTTGTGGGCTTGTCTTTCTTTGCTTTATGTCTAAAAGCCATTTATTAGTGAGTACATATTGTATTTGTCTTTCTGGGTCTGGGTTACCTCACTCAATAAGATGTTTTCTAGATCCATTCGTTTACCCGCAAATTTCAAGATGTCATTATTATTACTATTTTTAATGCTGAGTAGTACTCCATTGTGTAAATGTACCACATTTTCCTTATCCATTCTTTGGTGGAGGGGCATTTAGGTTGCTTCCAGATTCTGGCTAAGACAAACAATGCTGCTGTAAACATAGTTGAGCTCATGTCCTTGTGGCACGATTGAGCACCCTTTGGGTATAATCCCAAAAAATGATATTACTAGGTCTTGATGTAGGTTGTTTCCTAATTTTCTGAGAAATCGCCACACTGATTTCTAAAGTGGCTGTACCAGTTTGCTTTCCACCAGCAATGCAGAAGTGTTTCCTTTACACCACATCCTCTCCAGCATAAGTGTTTTTGATTTTAGCCATTTTTACAGGTGTAAGATGGAATCTCAAAGTAGTTTTGATTTACATTTCTCTGATGACTAAAGAATATTTCCTTAAGCCATTTTAGATTCATCTGTTGAGAGTTCTCTGTTTAGGTCTGTATCCCATTTTTTATTGGATTATTTGTTCTTTCGATGATCAATATCTTGAGTTCTTTGTATATTTTGGAGATCAGACCTTTGTCTGATGTGGGGTTAGTGAAGATCTTTTCCATTCTGTAGGCTGTCGTTTTGTCTTGTTGACCTTGTCCTTTGCTTTACAGAAAATTCTCAGTTTCAGCATGTCCCATTTATTAATTGATACTCTCAGTGTCTGTGCTACTGATGTTATATTTAGGAAGTGGTCTCCTGTGCCATTGTGTTCAATGTACTTCCCACTTTGTCTTCTATGATGTTCAGTGTGTTGGTTTTATGTTGAGGTCTTTGATCCATTTGGACTTGAGTTTTGTGCATGGCAATAGATATGGATTTATTTTCATTCTTCTACTTGTTGATATCCAGTATGCCAGCACCATTTGGTAAATATGTTTTTTTTCCATTTGATATTTTTTGTTTCTTTTTCAAAAATCAGGTGTTCATAGGTGTGTGGATTGATCTTCGGGTCTTTGATTTGATTCCATTGATCCTCCTTTCTGTTTTATGCCAAAACCAGGCTGTTTTCAGTACTGTAGCTCTGTAGTAGAGTTTGAAGTCAGGGATTGTGATGCCTCCAGAAGTTCTTTTATTGTACAGGATTGTCTTGGCTATCCTGGGTTTTTTGCTTTTCCATATGAAGTTGAGTATTGTTTTTTCAAGGTCTTTGAAGAATTTTGCTGGGATTTTGATGGGCATTGCATTGAATCTATATATTTCTTTTGGTAAGATTGCCATTTTTACTATGTTAATTCTACCTACCCAAAAGCATGGGAGATTTTTCCATTTTCTGGTGTCTTCTTCAATTTCTTTCTTCAAAGATTAAAGATCTTTCTATACAGGTCTTCCACTTGTTTGGTTAGAGTTACCCCAAGATATTTTATGTCATTTGTGGCTGTCATGAAGGGTGATGTTTCTCTGATTTCTTTCTCAGTCTGTTTATCATCTATGTAAAGGAGGGCTACTAAGTTTTTTTGAGTTAATCTTGTATCCTGCTATATTACTGAAGATGTTTTTGAGTTGTAAAAGCTCCTTGGTAGAATTTTTGGGATCACTTATGTAAACTACCATATCATCAGAAAATAGTGAGAGTTTGACTTCTTCTTTTCCAGTTTGTATCTCCTTGGTCTCCTTTTTGTCTTATTGTTCTAGCTAGAACTTTAAGTACTATATTGCATAGATATGGAGAGAGCAGACAACGTCTTGTTCCTGATTTCAGTGGGATTGCTTTGAGTTTCTCTCCATTTAGTTTGATGTTGGCTGTTGACTTGCTGTATATTTCCTTTATTATGTTTAGGTATGTTTCTTGTTTCCCTGCTCTCTCCAAGATTTTTATCATGAAAAGTACTGTATTTTGTTGCAGGCTTTTTCAGCATCTAACGAGATGATCATGTGTTTTTTTTCCATTTTGTTTATATGGTAGATTATATGGACAGATTTTCATATGTTAAACTATCCCTACATCTCTGGGATGAAGCCTACTTGATCATGGTGGATGATTTTTCTGATGTGTTCTTGAATTTGGTTTGCCAGTATTTTATTGAGTATTTTTGCATCAATGTTCATGAATGAGATTGGTCTGTAATTCTCTTTCTTAGTAAGGTCTTTGTGTGGTTTGGGTATCAGGTAATTGTAGCCTTATAAAAAGAGTTTGTCAGTGTTCCTTCTGTTTCTATTGTGTGACACAATTTGAGGAGTATTGGTCTTAGTTCTTCTTTGAAAATCTAATAGAATTCTTCACTATAGCCATCTGGTCCTGAAGTTGGGAGACTTTTGATGAGTGCTTCTATTTCTTTAGCAGTTATAGGTCAATTTCATTTGCTTATTTATTCTTGATTTATTTTTAGTAAGTGATATTTATCCAGAAAGTTGTCCATTTCCTTTAAGTTTTCCATTTTTGTGAAGTACAGGTTTTCAAAGTATGACCTGATGATTCTCTGCATTTCCTCCATGTCTGTTGTTATGTCCCCCTTTTCATTTCTGATTTTGTTAATTTAGATATTCTCTCTCTGCCATTTGGTTAATTTGAATAAAGCTTTATCCATTTTGTTGATTTTCTTAAAGAACCAACTCTTTGTCTCATTGATTCTTTGTATTGTTATTGTTTTCTTTGTTTTGTTGATTTCATCTCTCAATTTGATTATTTCCTGCCATCTAGTCCTCCATGGCATCCATGGTCTCTTAATGGCTACAAAACGCTTGATCAGAACCTTCTGGTTTTTATTGTTGCCATTGAGAAGTCAGGTGTAATTCTGATAGGTTTGTCTTCATATGTTACTTGATCTTTTTTCTTTGCAGCTCTTATTATTCTTGCGCTCTATTTTTGGGAGGCAGGAAGGTTAGGTGACGTACTTAGGGAAAGAGAATTAATAGGCTCAAAGCACATAGACACACACACACACATGCAACTGACTTAAAGCACTTCCATGACTCTCTCTCTCTCCTTCTCTTATCCTCCCAACTCTGTCTTCATGCCTTCACCTCTGCTGTGTGCTGGATTACAGGCAGCAAATGCCATGCTCAACCATGTCATTTGTTTTTAGACAAGGGTCCTTTAGGAATTTGGTCCTTTTTTTTTTTTTCAAAGCATACTCTGTTTGTGAGGACAGCTTTGGACCATACTGTCTATTAGCATAAAATGATGAGTGGCCAAAAGACCTTAAAATGATTGAAATCAAGTATACACTACCATTCCCTGCTGTGTATGGCTAGCAGGCAGCGTGCAGGTGGGATGCTTTCATCATTTCAGCAGCTTCTCCTGGACAGTCCAGGCTGCAGTCACTCCTAGCACCTGATTCAGCTCACCCAGGTGCTATCCTCTCCTCCTTACCCTGGCTCCTCACTGTCTCTCGTGTCTCACCCTGTGGGCATACCACTCGAGCTTTCTTCTGGTGCAGGTGCAGGTGCAGGTGCCTCCGGGCTTCTCGGAGGCATCTCCCCTCTGGCTAGATGGTGGATGCCTTCTGTGACTGAGATACTTCCTCAGGGTGCTTTCTAGACTTGGTTACTAGTACCGAGACAAGTGTCCATCCTTCCATCAGCCAACAGATATGTGTCCTCGGCTAGTTGTATGTCAGTTTGACCAACTAAAGTCATTCGGGAAGAGAGAACCCCAGTTGAAAAACTGTCCCACTAGATTGGCCTGTGGATAAGCCTGTGGTATATTTTCTTGATAGGTGTGGGAGGGCCTAGCTCACTGTGGGCAGTGCCTGTGTTCACCAAGATCATAGAAAATCATTAGTGGTCAAACCCAGGTTAGAATCTTGGTCTGTGGTACCTCGTCGTATGCACATTCCAAACACCGTGTGCTGGGCGCTCCAGTCTCACAAAGTCTAGCACTTTGGATGCACCACTAAACAAAGAAACTTCTTGTAGAAACTGCCTGACCTTAGATATTAATTTGTTTAGCCCACATCAGGCACCAATCCTACCTCCAAGATTAAGAAATCTCTCAATTATGGCCAGATCACCAGGCTCTTGTTTTGCTGCCTAGCCTATCTACAGGATCTGTTTACTGAAGGGAGATCTGCCCTTGATTTAAAAGACAGCTCCTGAAAACAAAGAGCCTTGTTGTTGTTGTTGTGAAGGTCAGCTACCTCCACTGGACCCAGCCTTGAGGGCAAGGACAGCATGGCTTCTCTCTCTGCTCAGGGCCTGGCACAGAGTGTTCTGCGGGCAAATGTCTGTGACAATTCTCTTTTCTGGGAGAAGTCCCATTTTGATGGGTGTCTGAGGAGCGAAGTCTATTCCCTCTGCGTTTCAGAAATATTATCAGTCCCAGTTTGGAAGTTGTAACCATCACAGGCGCCAGCTGCACCAGCACGCAAGCTGCAAGATAAACTCATGCACAAGTGTAGCTCTTGAAATGCAGTTTAAGAAGAGATCTCCGTGGAAATCTTCAAAACGGCTGAAAATATCCTAGGTGCAGCTGGTGCACTTCCAGATCAGTTATTAAGGCCAGGGCTCTAGGGACAAGGTCTTGAGTAGAGATGTGACCTGGCCAGGGCACCTGTGCAGCTCACCTCTGAAGTCTTGTTGGGGTTCATCTTGATTAATTCCTTGCTCAGCACTGACCAGGGCTAAGTTTCTCTATTTGGAGCAGAGGAGGTTTTAGGCGGAATTGCTTGGCTGCCTGCCTTTGTTTTCCTTTTCACATAGCCTGTGGATATCTGGCCTTTTCAGCCAAGGAAAATGGAAATGGTTTTAAACACTCACTTGAGCCATGACTTTCAGCTGTGTATTAATTTGATGCTCATTCCTTGATTTTCGTATCCTCTGAGAAGCAATGATAACACGGGGCAGGTAGCCTGGAGCTGTGGTAGAGGGTAGGGAGTGTGGACTCGGGCCCCTTGGCTGGTATTGTCTGCAGAGTCCTCTCCTGCTCGCTCGCTCGCTCGCTCGCTCTCCGTCTTTCCCTCCATCCTTTGTATGTTGAGCTTTTACTTGATTTAATTTTATAGAAAAGTTTCTGACAACTTCTTTTGTAGGCAGTAGAGGTCTGCCATAGCCCTACTTGAGACAGTAAAGAAGGTCTCCAGTTCCTGTTCCTGTTGGCTAGGAGCGAGCCTCTTGGTCGAATAGGATTCGTACTAAGAACTTACTTTTGCCTCCAGCTCATAACTGTTGCTTAGCTCTTTGGGAATGTAGAAGTAAGGCTCCTGCGACCGTGAGTGAGCACAGTCCCTATAAATAAATGCTTTCTGTCTATTACTGACACTATGACAAATAGTGTCACCTCCATTTTAAAATGAAACAGCAGGGGCTAGATGAGGGCATGCGCTCATCCTGTTCCCTTCACAAAGCTGTCTCTTAAGGAAGAGGGGCACAGGGGGGCAGAGGAGGAGCTAGGGGACTGTCGCCATCCAGGAGGGATGTCGGGAATCTAGCAGGAGTTTGCTATAACTGGTGATGAAATGATCAATATATGGTTTTTGTTATCTTTTGCTTCAGGTGTATGTTTTTCTTGGCAAAGCCTGAAGGTGACCTATTTAATTCCTGTATATCTGGAGCTCTCAGAGTGTGCCAAGAGTCAGGCTAGTTCACTGGGGAGTCAGAAGTCAGTCTCTGAATACAGAGAGCTTTAGTTCAACAGGGGCGAACAACCCTTCACATGTGTAAGGATTCTACTGGTTACCAGTAATGGGTCCAACCAGTACAGGGTTAAGTGAAAAAAGAATGTATTGGCTCACATAACTGACCCGTTCAGTGGTAAATCCTGGAGTAAGCTCAGGGGCTCAAATGATGTCATTGGGATCTGGTTTCTTTCTCTCCATTCTGCTCTACTTCCTGTGTGCCGACTGCCCTTCCCTCATAATTGCAGGAGGTGGCCAACAGTGGTTAAGCTTCCATCCTTCCATCTTCTTTCCAGAGATTCCACCTCGCTTCAATGGAGGAAAGTGTGAGTCTTGGTTCAGCCTCCCAGACAGACTTACTTTATTGTATTGATTCAGGTTGGATCACATGGACAGTCTGAACCTGTCATGAGCAGAAGGCCATGGAGCATTGGCTGACCAGCCCACGTCTTGTGCTTCACCTCAAGACCCACAGAGGAGCAGTTTTCCCCCTAAATTGTGTAGTAATAGAGAGAAGTTCAAGCCCTGATTGCTAGACAGTTCTAACATGGTCAGACCTGACCTCTGGCCTGACCCATTGTTGAGGTTGTATTTCTAACTGATAGACTCTTGGCCAGAGATTATTCTGATGTGAATTCTGAAGTGATGTAGTCTGCAGGTTTGACTCCACTTGAATTTGGATCCAGCATCTTCTTTTTCTTGAGAACATTGTTCTTGCCGGCGAGCATTAGGGATTTAGTATCAGGAATCTTCAGGATGACAACTGTTTGAATTCTAAGCCACACAAAGGTAAGTGAGGACAGTTGGCCATGCTACTCAGATAAACAGGTCTTAATCTGTCTGCAGTTCTGCATAGCAGGCCAGTGATAGAAGCTTTAGGGCGGTGAGAGAGCAACTGCCTCGAATGTTTTGACTTCATCACCAAGCCTTGGATACTTTTCTCTTTAAAACAGTAACCACCTCATGGGACCAGAATGTAGAAACAGCATAAGAGGTGACTGTTGAACATCCTAGCTTGTCAGATATGCAGGGTGCGCTTTCAGGTGATCTCTTGAAATCTTGTTCCAGGGTTAATGTTCTGTGAACCTGGGAACTCTTCCCTCCTGGGAGCACAGGTAGAGGAGCTCGTTCTTTGCTCTCATTTGATCCTTCTGACAAGCTCATGAAGTGAGGCTGGAGTCCAAAGCACTTGCTGCTCTATAGACAGACACTTAGGGCTCAGAAAGATGGCGTGAGCTACCAGCGACATAGTGACTGGAAAGTTAGAGGGCAAGGCCTGCTCTCAGGAATCTTCTTGGGTGTTCCACATTCATTGGAAACTTCTGCTCCTCCAGCGTGGCTTTTACTTTTTGATTCAGCTTGTTGGATTTCTCAGATATGCATCACAGCTTTTGATGGATTTGCTTAGAGAGTCATATGGTACAGCTCATCCCGATAAACGTTGAGTTTCTGTAGTGGACGCAATTGTCCCTTCACTTCTGTCTTATTCATTGGCTTGATTGATCAGTTATGTATTTGCAAACCTCTTCTGCCATTAAAACAAATTACTACAATTTGTATTGCTTGAAATAACATCAGTCAAGTTAACACACTTCGGTTATAGTCAAGTAGCTTCCCAATTAGAATATGGAACAGCTTGTCTAGCAGTTTCAAGTCATTTGTCTTGGTATGCTAAATCCAGGTAAAGATTTCCCAGAGAATTGGATGGCTGTGAACCAGTACAAAGACACCCAGCTCTTCATTGGCTAGCAATCGTGTGTTCCTGTCTAAAGCTCTCCTTAAAGTCTTGCATAGTGTTTGTACTTAGAGCATAGGACCATAGTTACAGCATTAATTACTTGAACAAAAGGAGTGTGTCTAGCTGACTAGTTGACTGTCATTAGCACAGTATCAACACTGCTCTGGATTTCTTGCTTGCTTGTTTTTTGATATGACTATATTTCAAGACTTCTAGAAACATGTAGATTAGTCAAAATCAATTATTAGGCAGTTTTAGGGCAAATGATATCTGGTGTATTGACAGTTGATACTAAAATCAGGTTGCCTGGTTTTATAGGATGGGAATTCTATAAAGATACTTCAAACCTTGACCCATGCCTCTGATCTAAATAGTCACAGATATTTTTATGATCCTGTCTAGATCATTTTTCAAAAACAGGTGTTTGATCATTTTTCAAAAACAGGTGTTTTTGAAAAATGCCATTTATACAGTAAGATACACAAAGGGCATACTTGAGATATGTGTTGCTTAATAAACACACACACACATACACAGACAGAAAGTTTGATCTGTCCAGGGGTTTCCTTTCTTGCCCACGCCCACTCCCACTCACAGACTCACTCACAAAATCGTTATTTTTGTTTCTGTGTGCACCATATACAGCTGTCTGTGTCATTATAAGTGGAATTCTATAGTTTATGCCGTATGTCTGGCTTCTTTTGTCAAATAGCATGTCACAAGCACGGGTTTTCAGAAGTTACAGCTGACTTGTGAACCCAATCAGGGGTGGAACGGCTTTGAGAAACCGTGATTGGTTCTGGTGGGCAGCATGCCTTCAAGTATTGGAGGTGTCCTAGAGCCACAATGAAATGGAGCGCGTACATGGAATGCAGATGTCCCATGGGAAGAGCTTCCTGGAACTGGGAAGTCTGGACTGAACATCCATTCTTTTCCTGACCTTGGTGGTCAGTGCCACTGCCACAGGGCACTGGGTGAAAGTTGATGTGAGCTAGATAACATTAGAATTTTTGAAGCGGTCAGTAATTGCTTCATTTTCTGTTCTATATCAAATATTTCTGTCTGATTGGGGAAAAATTCACTAATATGTGGTGCGAACGGAAAACATTTTACAGGAAGAGACTCTACTTTTTGTTTTTATTACTTATTTTTCTTGTTTTATGTTTCGTATCTTGACAGTTTTTACTTTAATTAAACCCTGAAGAAGATTCTTTCTTAACTGTAGTCCTTTTATTTGCAACTGTACTTGCACCTTTGCCCATATTTGGATATGTTATTCACTAGAATTAAGTAAGTAATGCCTCATACAACAGTATTGTCTTTTTCAAAAAAGCTTTAGAAACTTCTAAAATTGTTCTGGTATATATCTAGCTGGACTGTATTAAATTTATAACCAAAAGAAAATTTGAGTTATAAAGGATTTGAAGAGATATCTAATTTTATTGCTTTTAACTTTTTCCCAGTCCTCGGAATCAAATCCAGGGTCTTTGTCATTGTAGGCAAATGCTCTGTCGCCGAGACATAGCCCCAACATGTACAGCATTGTCGCAGAGGCATAGCCCTAACATGTACAGTATTGTCCCTGAGGCATAGCCCTAACATGTACAGTATTGGTAAATTATCATGTGCTGTTGGAGCTCACTGAGAAGCTTACCGAAGTGGGTTTGCTCCCTCCTCAATTTCACCCCCAAGCATGCTCTTTTCAAAGTGTCCTGAGACAGACTAGTCCCTCAGCTGCCTATGCTGTGGTAGAGAGGGAGTGGACAGTAAAACATCCCAGGACTAGAAACTTACGTCTTTAAGGATAGCAGGAGGGCACACCATAGCAGCAGGGCTCAGTGGTTACTGTTGTTTGTCAGGACATAAAAGTACCGCGATGAGAATGGGAAGGTAGACATCCAGTTGTGGGGAGAGAGAGTCCCCAGCTGGTTGCTGGTAATGCCATTGATTGGGCCTCATTTGATGACGTCACCTTTGCTGTCTGAATTGGGCTGCTCCAGTTGTCTCTGCTGGGTATGGCGAACTCTGGAGGATATTTTGCTGTCTCCTCCTTCTTTTATCTGCTGCTTGCTATTCTTATACTTTTACTTGCTCTGTGCAAAATAAAGCCACTCATTAAAACTTCGAGTATGGCGACCACATATCATTCTAGATCATACAGAACAATCGCCAGCTCATTGCTTTTCATTTTGAAATAAGTTCTGATTTTTTTTGTATTATTAATACTATAACAGATTCTAAGAAAACCAGCAAAGATACTCTTACATTTTCTTCTAGGGCAGTGGTTCTCAATTCCTAATGCTGTGACCATTTAATAATTCCTCAGTGGTGGTGACCCCAATTGTAAGGTTATTTTGTTGCTGCTTCATAACTGTAATTCTGCTGCTGCTATGAATCATAATGTAGGATACCTGATATATGGCCCCCAAAGGGGTCGTGACCCACAGGTTGGGAACCACTGTATATTCAGTGTATTTCAGCTTATAAATTTAGATTTTTGCCCATTCCAAATTAGTTATTTTTCTGTGGTGTGAGGTAGCTATCAGTTACTCCCCACACAGACCAGCAGCTGTTCGGTTATCCCAGTGACATGCTGCAAGCACCTTCATGTTTTTATTGAATTGCTTTGGTACCTTTGAAAAACTTCAATGGACCATATAAATATAGTAGACTTTTTCTAGCGTGTTTTGTTCCATCGATCCATTATCTTTATGCTCTTTCTATACTGTTGATTACTATGGTAAATCTTAAAATTAGTGGCATTAATGTGCCAATTTTTGTTCTTTTTTTCTCCTTAAATTATTTTATGTTCTTTCCATATCAATAGAAATTTTAAACATACTGTAAATTTCTGCACAGTAGGCAGCTGGCATCCTGATTGAGACAAGATTAAATCTGTAGGGCAGTTTGAACAGCATCTCAGCAATACGGATACAAAGTTGACCTTTTCCATTTATTTGGATTTTCCTTTAAATCTCATCAATGTTATGTGATAGTCTTACACATGTTTTTGTGGGTTTATCCCTATAGCTTCTAAATATTATAAAGAGCATTTATGAACAATCTTCTTGCTTGTTACAAATCTATGGAAACTTGCACCAGTTTGGTCAAAATGACTAATTAGTTACAATAGTTGTTTGAAGATTACTTAAGATTTCCTTTACACACTATCATGGTGTTAATAATAAAGACAGTTTTAGTTTGTTCTTTTCCATATTTATGTGTGTGTGTTTGTGTATATTTGTTTGTGTAGTTATGTGTGTGTTTATGTGTATTCGTGTATGTATATGTTCGTGTGTTTGTATCTGTGTATGGGTGTATGTGTGTATGTATATGTGTGTGTATTTGTGTATATGTGTATGCGCATTGGCATATGTGTGTGTATGTATGTGTGTATATGTGTATGGTATATGTGTGTATTTTGTATGCGTATGATATATGCATGTATGTGTGTATATGTATGTACATGTATTTTTTTGCTTCAGAGCATTGGCTGGAACCTCCAGAGCAGAGTTGAAATAGAGCAGCAGGAAGGCAGCTATCCTTGCTGAACTGGGAGGAAGTGTTCTTTCCTCATGGAGAGCAGTGAGTTGTGAGTTTTTCACAGGTGGTTAGTACTGGTTAGGAAAGTGTCCTGTTTCACTTTGATAAGCGTTTTGGTTATGAAACGATGCTGAATCTTACTAGATACCTTCTCTGGATATACTAGGATAATCACAGAGTTTTTTCTTTGAATTCATTGAATATTAGCTGTTAAACCAATTCTGTGTTCCCATGGTAAACCTCACTTGATCTTAATTCCATTTCTATATATTGATGAGTTAGATTTTTAAAAAATATTTTGTTACGGGTCTTGGCATGCATGTTCTTATCAAGTCTTTGGTTTTGACATCAGGGTTTGAATAAAAATGAAGAGCAGTTTTATACTATTTACTACGGCATGGCTAACAATAGTGCTCACATCTTATGTTTGAGCACAGCTACTCTAAAAGAAGTAGAATTATTTCACTGATTATGTAAGATTTGTGCTTATTCACTTAGGCAATAGCTACAGAACAGCATATTTGTTGTGTGTGAAGTAATACAGCCGAGATGCTGGAAAACATTGCCAGTGGGTTGAGCAATTCATACCATCACTTATGTTAAAATTGTGTTTATGTAGTTTCTGCAATTTCTTGTAACACTGGCAATGAATTCTTCAGTTGCCAATCATTTGTAGTTTATGGCCTGTTCAATTTACATGCTTTTATTATATGCGAGTATTTGAATCTCACCCTTTCCCTCTGTATTCCTTTTGGATTTCATTTCTCATGAATAAAAGCTTAGTCATAAGCCAGCTAGAATTATTTTGCGTCAAGTTTGCAATTGCTTCTGGGAAAATAAAATACTTTCCATTTATGTCGGAGGCATCGTAGGTTGCCACTCTGACTGTGATTTCTGGCTGACATAAGGATCATGGATTCAGTTTAGCTCAGAAGAGGTTCCATATAGAATGGAGGTCAGAGAGCTGAGATCGTCGGTGCTGGGGAGATAGGGGCTGTGCTTTGGTAATGATCGAGGGAGGGAGGGAGACTTGAGAGTGTCAGCCTCGTGCCTCCAGTGTTGCTGCTCCAGGCCATGCTCAGAAAAGAGTGGTGGTCACGGTAGAGTTTGGGGCATCAGCTTCCCTGCCTGTCTTCAGAATGACACATTTGGGTGCACATGCAACCCATGTCCACCAGTACCAATTTTGAGCTTTGTCATACGGGTGGAACTGTATGAGTCAGGATGATGTTTTCTCTAATTTTTCTTCTGAGAACCCAAGAAGGTTGGATTTCTCGTGGGCGAAGCCTGGCACCTGTAAGCAAGATCCCACAACATTGTGTGGAGCATCTGGAAGTTTGTGATTGACAGGTTGTGTCTCTCTTTTGCTAGCATCCGTTCTGTGGACCGTCGGTAGACACAGCTGTGGGGTGGTGTGCAACTCTCAAATGCTACAGGCCTCATCTTAGTGGGCGCTGCTTTTCTGGGGAACATGACATTCATTAATCGAAGGGGCATGGGGTTGGGGCCATAATAGAAAATGTTCCTTAGCACGAAGTGCACATCCTGTGTCACCCTTCACCCTCCCTAGTCTTGAAGGCCTCTGTTTGAAGTTCAGGCCCCCAATGTCCTCTATGACTTAGAGACTAACAGTCCTTGGCTTGCGACAGATGGTCCCTGACTTATGGGGGTCTGTCTGACTTAGGATTTTTTCCCTTTGGCTTTATGCTGGTGTGAAAGTGGAGTGCATCCAGTAAAAGCCATTCCTCAGTGTGATGTGTTGCCTGTCCTTGAGCAATGCCAAGTTGTGACTCTAAGCCATGGTTCTGCATGTGGTAGCCAGCTTGCTGAGCTCCGAGATTACTCGGGTAAATGCAGTAAGAAGCTTCTAGCTCACAGTACCCTCATGGCAGCCTGAGAATCTGTGCTCAAGTATCTCCTTTCCTTTGGGATCCACTCTCTGCGCGTGTTTAATAAATGTTTCCCAAAGAATAATGTGTTCTGGGCTGTGCCTGAGAAGATAAGGTTGAGATCACAGAAATAATCGGGCTCTGACTTTTAAAAAGTGACATCAAATGATGCTTAAGAAAGCCTTGACATTCTTAGGTATGCTTTAGTTAATTATAGCAAAAGATGGTTTTAAAATACACAGAGGAGAATGTAGTGTCTGCAAAAGCCAGGGCATTTAGCATATGAGAAGTGCTGAAGCAAATAATTTGGACTGAGAAAAACATGATTAAATTATTTGGGGACTTAATTTGTCTGAGTTAACCCTTTATATCAGTGGTTTTTTACCTGTGGGTTGTGACCCCCCAATAGGGGTCTCATATTAGACATCCTGCACGTCAGATATTTACATGACGATTCATAACAGTAGCAAAATTACAGTTACGGAGATAATTTTATAGCTTAGGTCACTGCAGCGTGACGAACGGTATTAAAAGGGTCACAGCATTAGGATGCTTGAGAACCAGTGGTCTAGGTTACTCTTACCTTTCAGAGTGTGCTGTATGACCGTTCTGCAGTTACCTTCTTGGTAATGAAGTCTTGAGAACTTCTTTTGTGGTTTCCAGACCTCAGCTTTCTTTTAGGCTTGAAAAAAAATGGTATCGCTATTGGAGCCAGGTGCTCCAGGGGCCAGCCCTTCTCATCTTCCTTTTTTTCTCCCTTCAAATCAAGTGTGATGGATTCTGCCTGGTGGGGCTTAGAACCCAGGTAGCGCTAGTCTCTCCCCATAGCAGAAGCTAATGGAAGCTAATAGCGTGTCTGTAAGGCTCATGTTGTCTCTCATCTGTATGTGCTTTCTCAAATGATTGTGGCCTTACAGACTAGGATCACAGGGATTGTTACAGCCAGGGAAATGAGGGTTAGCAGGCCCATGTTTGCCCAGCTGCATTGCTGAAGTTCTGGAATGACATGCTACACAGTGTTTGTCCCATTGCTCTTACAAAAGGAGAGTCCCTTTGGAACCAAGCCTCCATCAGTCAATGGCTGTTTTATTCTGTATCCTCTTTGGAGAGCTTAGAACAATGAAGGGAGGAGGAGAATGCAGAGCTACAGAAGTTGCTTCCTGGAAGGCTTTCTAACTAACTATATATACATACATATACACACATACATACATGTACACATATACACATACATACACACATTACATACACACACGCGATATTGAACCTAAGGTTTCAAGGGCGCTAGGCAAACACTCTTCCACTTAATATATTCCTTGTCTTCCCACACCCCTTCTCATTTTAAACTTTTGAGGCGGGGTCTTCCTCTGTAGCTCACACAGGTCTTGATTTTGTGAATCTCCTGCCTCAGCTTCCCATGTACTCGGGATCACAGGCCCGTATCAACAGACCTGGCTTGACGATTTCTGAGAATTGTGGTAACCTAGGCATTGCTTTTAGAGCTCATGACCACGTCCTGCTGAGGCATCAGCCAGGCCTCCCAGAGGCTGTATGTTGAGGGGTGTGTGTAAAATTTGGGAGAGTATGGATCAGGCATTTCAAAATAGAGGAAGCGATAAGAGGCGGGGATTGGGGATTTTAGGTATTCTTCAAGGAACTAAATTCTATGCCTTCTTATGCATTATTCTCCTGGGTTTTCAATAAATTGACTACAATATAACTTTTTTGTCAAATTGGCTTTTAGGCACCCTAATGTTGTTTATATCTTTAGATACTCTGTAAACATGCTGTGTTTTCTACTCTTTAGTTTGAGCTGCTACCTTGATAGCCAGGTGGAATCGAAGAGAAAGTTGCAACCTGAGAATTAGGCCACTGCCTGTGAGGGTCTGGTGGTGGGTCAGTTGAACCCAGCACCTCCTGAGTCAGGCTGGGGGTCAGGTCTCACGGCCTTTCCTCTGGGACCCTTGAGTGAGCACGCTCAAGGTCAGGAGGAGGTCCTGGGCTGTGCCCTTGTGCTGGGGCGGTGCTGGCAGAGCAGTCTGCAAGCGTGACTGAGGTTTGAGATGAGAACATGGCACAAGCCCTCCGCGAGGTCAGATTTCTTTTGATGTCTACTCCGGGCTTCTCTGAGATATCTCTCTACGGGTCCCTACGATATCTGGGTTTCCAATCATGTTTTTGTTTTTGTATTGGCTTCAAAGAAGCTGAGTGGAATTTATTGTCTGGTTATAGTTGCTGGACTGGCCAAGTTTTAAATATGTATTTTTACTTTTTTTTTTTTAAGACAACTTGGGGGAGGTTTATTTGGCTTACATATCCCAGGTCACAGTCCGTTAAGGAAAGCCAGTGGAAGAACTTGGAGACATGAACTGAAGCAGAGGAAAACTACGTGCTGGCTCCAATGGCTTGCTCGGTCTGCACTTGGTCTGCACTCGGTCTCTCTCTCTTTCTCTCTCTCTTCTCTCTCTTAAGATTTTTCTTTCTTTCTTTCTTTCTTTCTTTCTTTCTTTCTTTCTTTTTAGTTTTATGTACTTGAATATAAGCATGCATGTTTTGCATGTATGCTTGATACCTGGGAAGGCTAGCAAAGGGCACCAGATTCCCTGGACCTGGAGTAATGGGCAGTGCTGAGCCACCACGTGGGTGCTGGGAATCAAACCCTGGTGCCCTGGAAGAGCAACCCAAGCTCTTAACTGCTGAGCCAGCTTTTTACTTTTCTTTTTCTTTCTTGGTTTCTTGAGACAGGGTTTCTTTGTGTATCCTTGGCTGTCCTTGAACTCCCTCTGTAGACCGGGCTGGCCTTGAGCTCATAGAGAGCCTCCTGCTTCTATCTCCCAAGTGCTAGGATTAAAGGCATGCCCCCTCCTCACTTTTTAAAAAATTTGATGTAGTTCCCTATTTTATTTTGATAATCTTAGTGTTTCTATGACCTTTAACATATATAACTTTATGCCATTTAAACAATAGGTCAGGTTCATATTTTCAAATAATTTTTGATAGAGGCATGCTACCAAATAGGAACAGATTTGAATGACTGTAGTAAAATGTTTAGGACAGGCGTCTGCATTTTTTTCTTATTATTTTTTTCCATTTATTTTACATACCGACCACAGTTTTCCCTTCTCTCCTCTCTCCCATTCTCTCCCCCACCTCATCTGCCCCCTCCCTATCCACTCCTCTTTCATCTCTGTTCAGAAAGGGGTAGCAGGCCTCCCACGTGAGTCAAAAAACATTGGCATATTAAGTTGAGGCAGGTCCAAGCTCCTCCCCTTGCATCAGGACTGAGAGAGTCATCCCAGCATGGGGAGTATGTTCCCAAAAGCCAGCTCAAGCACCAGGGACAGGCTCTGATCTCACTGCTAGGAGCCCTGCAAACAGACCAAGCTACACAACTGTCATACATGCAGAGGGGTCTAGGTCAGTCCCATGTGGGCTCCCTAACTGTTGATCCAGAGTCTGTGAACTCCCATGAGCTAGGTCAGCTGTCTCTGTGGGTTTCCCCATTAGTGAACTTGACCCCCCCCCCCCCCGGCTCGTACAATTCCTCTTCCCTCTCTTCAACAGGACTCCCAGTGCTTGGCTGTGAATCTCTGCATCTGCTTCCATCAGTTACTGGATGAAGGCTCTCTGATGACAGTTAGGGTACCCACCAATCTGAGTACAGGAGGCCAGTTCCGGCACCCTCTCCATTATTGCTAGGAATCTTAGCTGGGGTCATCCTTGGGGTTTCCTGGGAGTTTGTCTGGCATCAGGATTCTCCTTAACCCCAAACTGCCCCCCATCAAGACATCTCTTTCATTGCTCTCTCCCCCTCCGTCCTGTCCCCATCCCTCATATTCCCATCCCCTCATCCTCCCACCCCGCCCCCAGTTTACCCAGGTTCTGTATTTCCGCTAACCTTTATTTTGTGTTGTTCCCCACCACATAGGGTCTCCCGCTCAGCTTTCTGGTTTCTCATTTGCATTATGCATCCAAGGAGATTTTCTCTATAAAAAGTGTTTTCCTGAGATGACATTCCTGGCAGGGTGACCTTCAGTTCTGACCTAGGATCCCTGAGGCTGTTCTTGTTCTTCCTGTGGTAGGTGTGAGGAAGCTCCCCAGCGTCCTGAAATGCCCTTCTCCGGTCACAAGAGGCTGGGGCCACCGAGCATGTGCAGCACTGGCTAGTCCTACTAGAGTGCGAAGGGGTGAGACTTGTGCTGTGGGGCAGCACTGGCTAGTCTGATTAGGATGTGAGGGAGTGAGATTTGGGGTGTACTGACTAGGTGTCATGGCTACCTTTCAGGCTGACTTTTAGAAGTAGCTTTTGATGTCTTTATTTGGTGTCTATTCTGTGCTGGGCCCTGAGGCAGGCATCGTATTTTTAGGTACTTAATGATGGCAACAGTAGCACCAGTAATTATGGGTACTAGATTCGTCGTAGGCACTGTGCATTTTAGAGCACTTATACTGGAAAATTCTTAGGACGGCTGCAGCTCTAAGAGAGAAGCCGAGTCCATTCTCTGGGTCCAACCTGAGGTCTATTGGCCTCATGACTCCCAGGGTAGCTATGAATGAGGTCCAATACAAAACTTTAATCTTACTTGAAACATTATGAGATTTAAACAAGTATTGTTATTATTTGTGTGTGCCATGGCATGTATTTGGAGGCAGAAGGACAACTGCTGAGCTGATTCTCTCCTTTGAACTTGGTTTTCTCGGACCTTCATGTTGGCTCTGAAGATTGACCCCAGGTCACCAGATTTGCATGGTAATGCCCTTGCCCCAGCCCTCTCATGGACCACAATAGGAGAGTTTTTTGTAGTTTTTTGTGCCCCAGTTGTATGGTTTTCAATGTGAACTTTGTAGGTGGTGGTGTTGATCTATGAAGGTTGCATGCAGATGCCTGCTTTGTACCTACTCTTCACACGGTGGGCTGAGTAGGGAACAGAATTTCTTTTTGTAGGATGGAGTCTTTGTATAAGGCTCTGGAGAACCTCCTCACAGTGATTCCACATACATAAACTTACAAGGAAAGTACCCCAGATCACTCAATTCTTTAGAGAGGCCCCCAGAGATTACTTGAGTTATTTCCAGAAGTTTCCCGGGGGTGGGGAGAGTATGTGAGCTGGCCTTGCTCACTCTTCCCCTCTCCTCCCCTCCCCTCCTGTGACTATTGCTTTCTGTAATTCAACTGATTGCTTTTCTTTCCAAATTGCTGGCTTAAGCTTCGTCTTATCTAATTTTATCTCTTCCAGCCTTGTATATCTAGAGCATCATTAGGGCCTGTGCTCATTCTGTCCCTTCCACTTCTCCCATGTTCCCTCCGCATCCCTAGGGGACAGGGACTTGATTTGCATACCCTCTGCCTTGTGTGGAGCTAGGGGTGGGCAGTGGGTGTGCTTCTTGCCTCTGGAATGTCACTCTCCTGAGCTGACACTTCTGGGCTCTCCTAGGGCCTGCTTCCCATCACCCACAGCTTGCTTGCCTCCTCCTCATCTCCGGTCTACACTCTGGGGCTCCTGGTTTTCTTCCCTTCCACCTCATCTACGTATTCGTTATCCTTTCAGTCCAAGCATCTGTTCCTCCAAACTACAACATCCACTTGCTGTAATTAAAATATATAATATGTTTATTTCAATATCACTGTGTCTCTTCATACATGCTTTAGTAAGAGACTTGGCTGTCAGCACAGGGCCCAACTATTTGTAAATATCCAGTCGTGCCAGCTCCCCTTCAGGGCGTTTGTTTTTCTACCAATTAATGTTCTCGGTGTCTCTGCCTCTCTGCATGTGTCTCTGTGCTGCTTGTGTGTCTCAGTGTCCTTGGCTTTTTCTCTGACACAGATCACTCAAATAGATTGACGCCTTTTCTTTACGTGTTCCCCTGTTTATGGCATACTCAAATGAGTGGGGAGGAAGTAAGACACAGCCTTCTGTCTCGTTCACTTAGTCGAGAGCCAGCGGGGACCTACAGTTGCATGCCTTCATCGTTATTGCCCTTTCAACTTCTGCTAATACAGGGGCACTCCTAGCTTGGCACATGCCACCTGGGCACTCTCTCCTGAGGACCTTGCTTATGCAAGCAGAGCCTCTCCTGGCCTATGGATCGACTGCCTTCTTAAAATGCATGCTAAGGAAACCCTCCCATCTGCTGGCATCTGGAGCAAAGTCATGGGATGCAGAGGGTCCAGCATTAGAACAGATGATGTGGTACTTGTCTGTAACTTCCGCTTAATGGCAAATAAAATCTATTTTTGGCTTAGAATTCCTGCCTCTTGACCTATGGGTGAATACTGACTGACAAGCTTTACCTCCCATGTAGAAGAGACTTGCGCGCTGGGCCATCCGCTTGAGCTCTCATTGATCTTAGTGTTTTCTTTCCAGTGGAATTAGAACATGGTGTTTTTTTTTGAGGTTACAGGGAGCCAGCAAGGCTCCTCCTCCCAGACTAGGGGAAGTGAAGGCATTGCTTGAAATCCTCTTTCTATCGGCCATAAAAGTAAGATGGAAGCTGGGCAGTGGCATTAGAAGGATCTTGATATATTTGGGACCACACATTTCTGTCCCTTTTCTGGAAGGGAAAAACTGTATTTTGTTATGTTACTTTTTAACTTTATTTTATCTTTCGAGACAGTATCTCACTCTAGCCTAGAGTCTCATTCTGGAGCCAAGCCTTGAACCTGTGGTAACCCTCTTGCCCCAGTCCCCCAATTGCTGGGCTTACAGACATGAACTACCATACCCCAGCAAAACTGTATTTTAGATGTAGGTTTTTTTTCCCCCTTGTTCTTTCTTAAAATGTTATCATATAACAGCTCAGTGGTTAGAGTGCACACTGCTGTTGCAGAGGAACCAAGTAGGGTTCCCAACACCATGTTGGGCAGCTCCCGACTGCCTATAACTCCATATCCAGGGGAGCCGATGCCCTCTTCTGGATTCTATGGGCATCTGTGCTCATGTGCACATGCCCCCCTGCCTCAGCATTTACACATATAATTAAAGCTAATAGAAAAAACTTTAGTGAAGCTATCAAATAGGAAGGTTGTTTCTAGAGCCTTCCTGAGCTTGCCTCACTGACTCTCTGAGTCGGGTAAGCATTCTTTCCTGCCTCCTAGAAGGCAGTGTAGATCAGACGGGGAGCACACAATCTGTGCTCAGTACACAGTTGTGGCAGATAAGCCCTTTGGTAAGGCCTGCTGTGAAGGCCTTGTGGTTCCTTTGTTCTTATTTGTTGGCCTTATTTTGCCTTTTGTGATGTATGGCTGGCCCTAAAACAACATGTGTGGTGGGCGCTTCTGTGGAGCCTGGTGCCTTTAGGCTTGGAACTCTTGTTCTGAGGAAACTTTAAGAGGATTCATGACTCGGAAAAGGGCAGAAAAGTTTTGAATTTCCCTTTTCCTTTATTTGTAAAAGATTTGAAGGCTTAAGTTATATGATTAATCATGGAGGAGGTTAAGAGTCAAAGTTTTTTCTTTTGCTCTGGTCATTTTTTTAAGCTGAACTTGGCATGACTTGAAGCAAATCTGTGTCTTCCTGACTATCCTTTTTTTTTTTAAACTGAGAAAGTAGATTCTATCTCTAATGAAATAATTGCAAACAGTCCTGTTAGCATATGGTAGTGATTTTTCTCAGAGGCTCGTTGAAAAGTATGGGAACCACCAGATTAAAAGACGTAAGCATGGGCTGTCCATATATTCTAGATGCTTATCTCCAGAGCGCAAGGTCTAAATGACATGAGAAACTGTCTTGAAAGACAGCAGACATTAGCCCTCAGGCCAGTCCTAGCCTTATTTTGGTATGGCCTGAGAGCTAAGAATGGTGTTAGCATATTTTTGAACCTTTGAACAAAAATCCAGAGAAGAATAATATTGTGATTTGTAAAAATGTCACATTTCCATGTCTATAGGTTTTATTGGGACCTAGCCCCACCCCTCATTTATATGGTGTGTGTGGCTTCTATCCTCCAACAATGGCTGAAATGAGTGGCTGTGGAAGATATTTACTGTCTGGTTCTTTATAGACAGAGTTTATAAGTATAGAGACTAGATTGTAAAGAATTTTTGCCTTGCTATGTATCCCTACACGATTTCTTTTGGAAGTTCAGCTTTTGACTTAGATTTCTTTTAAAATTATTATTATTAATATGTAGAGAAAAAAATCAAATATTACCCATTACTCTCATTATTCAGACCACATCCTCTATAATGTTTTTAATAATAAAAATAAAAATGCCTATGTTTTGTTTTCAAATATCATAATAAAGATATAAAGTAAAACTGCTTGGCCTTTCCTACTGTTTCAGTTCCTCGTGGCGTGCCTGGTACACTCATGAAGCATTGCTGGTTAGTTAGCGTTCTGTTTTGAAGAGGGCACCGTGGAAGACAGAGAGGCCTAAGGGGTTCCCACGTGGCCAGCATTCAGCTTCAGCATTGCTCAAGACTTTCTTTGCCACCGACTTCCCATAGTACTTTGAAGCAGATCTAAAGCATATTGTTTAATCTCTGCTTACCCCTAAAAGAGACACGAGCAGCGTCTGCTAGCTCGTGTGAAAAACAGCAGCGGTTCCTGGATGTAAACCTGAGCGCCGAGTGTTATTTATAGTGTCTTTTAAAGGTTGGCTTCTTGCACTGTTTGTTTGAATCAGGATCCAGATAAGGTCTCCACAGTGATGTCGAGCCTTGTGCCTCACGTCCATCTTAACCCACTCATTCTCCCTATGTCTCTTTTACTCTGTTGCTTGTTCTTCAGAGAAACAAGGTTATTTACTAGGTGGAAGTTTCACGCCCTGGGCTATTATTTAATATGCCTGTCTGGTTCCTGAGCTTCTGGGGAGTTGTACTTAGATTCGGAGATTCTGTCACACTAAGTTTTTCTTTCTTCCTAGCTAGACAGCTTCTTTCTTGTTTTATCTCTCTCTCTCTCTCTCTCTCTCTCTCTCTCTCTCTCTCTCTGTGTGTGTGTGTGTGTGTGTGTGTGTGTGTGTGTGTGTATGTGTATACATGGGTGCAAGTGCCTGTGCAGGCCAGAGGTGTCAGATTCCCTGGAGCCAGAGTTACAAGAGGTTGTGAACCTGATGGATGTGGGTGCTGGGAACCAAACTCAGGTCCCCTGGAAGAATAGCAAGAGCTGTTAACTGCTGAGCCATCTCTCTAGCTACTAGCTAATGTTTTTGTAGGTGATCTTTATTTTTCCTATGGGAGATTCATTTAATACCTTTTTGCCTATTTGTGATGTTAGCATCAGTGTTTAATATACAAATCAAGTCATTTCATACAGGTTATAGCCACAGAGACTCTGATTCTATCACTGCTTTTTTATTGTTAAAAATTGTTCGATTTTTTCATATATTTTTCAGTTTTGGATGTTTTGAGTCAGCTTATTAATTTGGCAGTGTGTTTATTTTTGCACCTGCTGTGACCAAAACACAAAAAACTTAAGGAAGGATAGATTCACTGGGGCGCATGGATTTGGATGACCCATTCTGTAATCTTAATGGCTTGGAAAGCTGGCCAGAGTGGCTCTGTGTGTGGAAGACAGCAGACTAAGGAGCAGAGAGGAAGAGGGGAGAGAGTGGAGTAAATCTTCATCCTCAACAAAGAGGGGAGGGGTGTACTAGATCTTCATCTTTAAGGTCCATCCCTTCTAACCCACTTTGAGCAGCTAGGCTGCATGTCCAAAAGGTTCTTCGATTTCCTAAAATAGTGTTACTAGTTGGTGAGCAAGCATCCAAAACAAAATGTGTGTGTGTGTGTGTGTGTGTGTGTGTGTGTGTGTGTATGTATCAGAAGTGCCACAACAAGCAAATTCATTTTGCTTTTGTAAAATATTAAGTACTGTGGATTTAACCGTATTTAATGTGTTCCCTGGAAGTTACCTATGCTCAAATTGTCCCCTGTTTACTGAAGTGAGCCTTCTCAAGCTGTTCTCAGTTCTTTTGACATGAGTTTATCCAGTCTAGTTTGGTAATTTCTTTGAATTTATTATTTTTTATTTTTATTGAGCTGTATATTTTTCTCTGCTCCTCTCTTTTCCTCCCCTCATCCCATCTACCTTCTCCTGTGACTCACACTCTCCCACTTTACTCTGGAGATCCTGTCTTTTTCCCCTTCCTATGTAGATCCATATTGTCTCACTTAGGTACTCTTTGTTGTCTAGATTCTCTGGGGTTGTGCACTGTAGGCTGGTTTTTCTTTGCTTTATGTCTAAAAGTCACTTATGAGTGAATACAGATTATAATTGTCTTTCTGGGTCTGGGTTACCTTAATCAATATGTATTTTTTTCTCAATCTGTCCAGTTGCCTGAAATTTTCAAGATGCCATTATTTTTATTTATTTTTTTACTGCCGAGTAGTACTCCATTGTGTAAATATATCACATTTTTTTTTTAGCCCATCTTCGATTGAGGGGCATCTAGGTTGTTTCCAGGTTCTGGATATTATGAATAATGCTTCTGTGAACATAGTTGAGCCTAGGTATTTGTGGTATGCTTGAACATCTTTTGGGTATATACCCAACAGTGGTATTGCTGGATCATGAGGAAGGTTGTTTCCTAATTTTCTGAAAAATCACCATACTGATTTCCAAAGTAGCTGTGCCAGCTTGCACTCCCACCAGCAATGCAGAAGGGTTCCCTTTACCCCACAACCTCTCCAGCATAAGTTGACATCAGTGTTTTTGATCTTGGCTGTTCTTGCAGGTGTAAGATGGAATCTCAGAGTTGTTTTGATTTATATTTCTCTGATGGCTAAGAATGTTGAACATGTTCTTAAGTGTCTTTCAGCCCTTTCAGATTCATCTGTTGTTCTCTGCTTAGGTACCTCATTTTTAAAAATTGTATTATTTGTTCTTTTGATATCAAGTTTCTTGAGTTCTTTGGAGATCAGACCTCTGTCTGATGTGAGACTAGTAAAGATCTTTTCTCATTCTGTAGGCTGTCGTTTTGTCCTGTCGACCATGTCCTTTGCTTTACAGAAGCTTCTCAGTTTCAGGAGGTCCCATTTATTAATTATTTCAATGTCTGTGCTACTGGGGTTATATTTAGGAAGTGGTCTTCTGTGCCAATGTGTTCAAGTGTACTTCTCACTTTCTTTTCTAAGAGGTTCAGTGTGGCTGGGTTTATGTTGAGGTCTTTGATCCATTTGGACTTGAGTTTTGTGCATAGTAATAGATACGGATTTATTTTCATTCTTCTACTTGTTGATATCCAGTATGCCAGCACCATTTGGTAAATATGTTTTCTTTTCTCCATTTGATATTTTTTGTTTCTTTTTCAAAAATCAGGTGTTCATAGGTGTGTGGATTGATATTCGGGTCTTTGATTTGAGTCCATTGATCCTCCTGTCTGTTTTAATGCCAATACCAGGCTGTTTTCAGTACTATAGCTCTGTAGTGGAGTTTGAAGTCAGGGATGGTTATACCTGCAGAAGTTCCTTTATTGTACAGGATTGTTTTGGTTATTCGAGTTTTTCTGTTTTTCCATATGATGTTGAGTATTGTTCTTTCAAGGTCTGTGAAGAATTTTGCTGGGATTTTGATGGGCATTGCATTGAATCTGTAGATTGCGTTTGGTAAGATTGCCATTTTTACTATGTTAATTCTACCTATCCAAGAACATGGGAGATCTTTACATTTTCTGGTGTCTTCTTCAATTTCTGTCTTCAAAGACTTAAAGTTCTTATCTACAGGTCTGCATGTCCAGAATGAAGCCTACTTGGTCGTGGTGGATAATTTTTCTGATGTGTTCTTGGAATCAGTTTGCTAGTATTTTATTGCATATTTTTGCATCAATGTTTATGAATGGGATTGTTCTGTAATTCTCTTTCTTAGTAGTATTTTTGTGTGGTTTGGGTCAGGGTAACTGTAGCCTTGTAAAAAGAATATGGCAATGTTCCTCTTTTTTTTCTGTCTCTGTGTGTGTGTGTGTGTGTGTGTGTGTGTAACAATTTGAAGAGTATTGATATTAATTAATTAAGTCCATTTGAGTCATAACATCTGTTAGTTCCCTTATTTCTCTGTTAATTTTTTGTCTGGCTGACTTGTCCAGTTCTGAGAATGGAGTGTTGAAGTCTCCCGCTATTATTAGTGTGTGAAGTTTGATGTGTGATTTAAGCTTTAGAAGAGTTTCTTTTACATATGAGGGTGCTCTTGTGTTTGGGGCATAGCATAAATGTTCAGTATTGAGATTTCCTCTTGATGGATTTTTCCTGTGACAATATGAAATGTCCTTCTTTGTCTCTTTTGATTAATTTTAGTTTCAAGTCTCTTGTGTAGATATCAGGATAACTACAGCAGCTTGTTTCTTAGATTCATTTGATTGGAAAATTTTTTCCCCAGCCCTTTACTCTGAGGTGGTGTCTGTCTTTGAGATTGAGGTGTGTTTCTTGTGTTCAGCAGAAGAATGGATTCTGTTTTTGTATCCAGTCTGCTAGCCTGTGTCTTTTTATCGGTGAGTTGAGCCCATTTTTATTAATGGATATTAATGACAGGGATTGCTAGTTCCTGTTATTTTAGTTTTCATTGTTGGTGATGTTAAATTTTCCTCTTCTTTGGGATTTGTTGCTGTGAGAACATCTATTATCTGTGTTTTTGTAGGTGTATCTGACTTCCTTGGGTTGGAGTTTTCCTTCTAATATTTTTTGTAGAGTTGAATTTGTGGCTAGGTATTATTCAAATCTGGCTCTGTCATGAAATATCTTGTTTTCTCCATCTTTGGTGATTAAAAGTTTTGCTGGATATAGTAGTCTGGGCTGGCATCCATGGTCTCTTAATGTCTGCATAACACTTGATCAGGATCTTCTGGTTTTCATTGTTTCTATTGAAAAGTCAGGCATAATTCTGACAGGTTTACCTTTATATGTTACTTGACCTTTTCTCTTTGCAGCTCTTAATATTCTTTCTTTATTCTGTATATTTAGTGTTTTGATTATTATGTGGCAAGGGGACTTTTCTTTTTTTGGTCCAGTCTATTTGGTGTTCTATAAGCTTCTTGTATCTTCATAGGCATATCCTTTTTTAGGTTGGGAAAGTTTTCTTCTATGACTTTGTTGAATATATTTTCTGTGCTTTTGAGTTGGAATTTTTCTCCTTCTTCTATCCATATTCTTAAGTATGTTCTTTTCATGGTATCCCATATTTCCTGAACATTGTGTGTTAAGCTTTGGTTAGATTTCACATTTTCTTTGATCGATGAATTTACTTCCTCTGTCGTATCTTCAATGCCTGAGATTCTCTCTTCCATCTCTTGTTTTCTGTTGTTTATACTTAAATCTCTGGTTCTTTATCATTTATCCATATTTTCTACTTCCAGAATTCACTTAATTTGTGTTCTCTTTATTGTCTCTATTTTGGTTTTCAAGTCTTGAGTCATTTCTTTCACCTGTTTGATTGCTTTTTCTTGGTTTTCTTTATAGGATTTGTTGATTTCTTTCAATTTTTTGTTTGTCTTTTCCTCCATTTGTTTGAGGGAATTTTTCATTTCCTCCTTACGGGCCTCAAATATTTTCCTAAAGATATTTTTAGGTCACTTCTTCTTTTTTATCTGTGTTGGGGTGTTCAAGTCTTGCTGTTGTAGAACCACCAGTTTTGGTGATGCCATGTTGCCCTCTGTGCTATTGAGTATGTTCTTACCTTGCCTACCCATCATTCCCTCCAGTTAGTGTAGCTGGGGCTGTGTCTCCAGTGATCACTTCTCTAGGTGCCAGTGAATCCAAGGCTCAGATGGTTGCTCCTCATGGTGGAGTCGGGGCCAAACTTCTGGTAAAGCAGAGGTTGCTTGCACTCCCAGAGGTCACTCAGCACTCTTGGAGGTCAGGCCTGCCTGATTTTGCGGAGGTAAAATTTTTGGATACAAAGAATAGAAGGGAGCCAGGACAGAGGCAAAAAGGCTTCCCAAGAGAGGTGGGCCCTGGGCTGAAATCTGCTTGCGGCAGAGAAAGTTCCTCAGGATATGACAGTCATGGGAACCCCAGTCCTGGGAGTTTCTACACAAGGAAAAGATCAGGTGGGACGTAACTCAACAAACTATTAGGCATTTGCCAGGTGACCAGTGGGAATCACTTTCATGTTGGTTCCATCTGTAGAGAGCAAGACTAAAGCTCCCTCTCTGAGTTAATATGAGAAGACCTGTTTACAGTCTTCATTCATCTCTTGTGGGATTGGCACAGTGAGATGCAGAGGCTGTTAAGTTGATGGGTGGCATTGTGTACAGTGCAGTAGATCTAGACAGTCTAGAGTTGATGGTGACATCATGTGCAGTACAGTAGATCTAGATACTCTAGAGTTGATGGGTGGCATCGTGTACAATGCAGCAGATCTAGACACTGTAGAGTTGATGGGTGGCATCGTGTACAATGCAGCAGATCTAGACACTGTAGAGTTGATGGGTGGCATCGTGTACAATGCAGCAGATCTAGACACTGTAGAGTTGATGGGTGGCATCGTGTACAATGCAGCAGATCTAGACACTGTAGAGTTGATGGGTGGCATCGTGTACAATGCAGCAGATCTAGACACTGTAGAGTTGATGGGTGGCATTGTGTACAATGCAGCAGATCTAGACACTGTAGAGTTGATGGGTGGCATCGTGCATGGCACTGTGAGATGCAGACACTCTAGAGCTGATGGGTGGCATCTGGTTTAAAGCTCAGGCTGTTGTCCTGCAGACCTGGGTTCTGCTCTCAACTGTCCCTTGCTCACAGTGTACCCTAGCAAATTGTTTGCTCTCTCCTCTGTGGAAGGTGGGGCCACTACAACACTTCCCTCATGCTCACTGGGAATGGGAGACTGAGAAGAGCTGAGATGGATGAAGCATTTAGCACCATCCTTGGCATGGAGGAAGGACTCTGTGGGGATTAGCTAATGGTTTATGGTTCTGAAAGGGAAGCAGGCAGAAGGGTTGTTCAGGCTGGAGCTCGCTGGGTTCTGTTTTAGTGACAGAAATTGTGCTTGAGGCCTTGGGCAGGAGGCTTTAACTGAGCAGGGAGCTCTCAGTTTCCTCAGCTGAGAGGAGAAGGTGGTTTTCAATGATGGTTTAGGTTGTGTCCTTGACCACAGTCTGTGGCTGTGCATTTTGAAGGTATCTCTTTGAGTACTGACTGTTTCTCGGAAACTTTGATCTTCCCACTGTGTCGACAGGGTGCTTGTCGTTCCTGCCATTTCCCCAGAAGATGCTGTAGCACGGCTCCTGCTCTCACAAGGCCTTGGAGCTTGCGAAGGTCAGAGTCCCCATAAAGCAAACACGTATGATCTGTAGTTGCCTTGGTCACTCTGTTGAAAAGCTGAGCATGAAGGAGATTCTTAAAGAGCTAGTGAGGGTTTGAGGGTGATGACTCCCAGAGGAGAATTTTAGTTAAGATGGTCTCATTAAGATAGTAATTTAGGGACTTCTGATGGACAAAAAGGACATAGTGCTCTTTTTTAGTTACACTTGAAGACTTAAGTGGTGTGGGAAGTCCTGATGTATATGTGTTGCTTTTATTGGTTAATGAATAAAGAAACTGCTTTGGCTGGTGATAGTGTAGAGTAGAGCTAGGCAAGATGGGGAGAGGAGGGAATAAACTTAATGCTGGGAGAAAGAAGGCAGAGTCAGTGAGATACTGTGAAGCAGCCAGAGAGGAAAGACACGAGCTGCCAACTGGAACCTTGTTGGTAGGGCCACGAACCTCATGGTAAAATATAAAATAATAGAGATGGGTTAATTCTAGATGTAAGAGCTAGCCAATAAGAAACTAGAGCTAATAGGCCAAGCAGTGATTTAATTAATACAGTTTCTGTGTGGTTATTTCGAGTCTGGGCTGACAGGAACGAACAAGCAATCTCCTACAACACTTAAGTAACTTAGTGTCCTAGAGCGCAAGGGGTCATGAAGACAGATGTAAATTTTTTCTACTTAAAAATTGCATTTGATGCAATTAGCCAAACATGAACACTGTTTTCATCCAGAAGCGGCCAGACTCAGGGTAACATGGGGCGTGAGTGGGGGTGGGAAGGAAGTGCTCTGTTTCCAGTGAGTTCTCTGGTGGGTCTCTTTGGGTACCCTGTGTGAGTTATCATTTTTTATGGTAAGCACACTTCTTATCAGCAGTTTCAGAAGCAGCAGTGGGGCCCGGGAGCAACCAGTAGGGATGGGAATCAGTGTCTTTGGAAAGGAGGGCTGGTGGCAGCAGGGCTTCTGCGTGGAAAGGTGCAGAGTGCATCTCGTGGTATGCGTGGCGGACAAGGAGACTCTTGCCCTAAAGGATGATGAAGACATTAAGGTCCCAGGTTCATTGCTGGACCTCTCCAGCCAGGTTCTCGAGCCCTGGGTTCCTCCTAAGCTGCTTGCTGACTGTGCAAGGGATGTGGTTATGGCAGTGACCACAAGACTCCAGCTTGTAATTTAGGTGTTGCCACTGCTCAGCCATGAGAGGTCAGGAACCTCTCAGGCTACTTAGGGAGGAGTGGGTGGGACCCGAGGGACTGGGACCTGGATTGGGAGTCTGACTGATTCCCAGAACCCAGCAGAACCCAGATAGAACCCTCACCTCATTAGGACCAAACTTGGGATGGTGATTCCCAAATCCCACCATGGCCATTTTTTTTTTAAAGACAGAATTTCTCTTTGAAACTTTGAAGCTTATCCTGGAACTCTCTCTGTAGACCAGGCTGGCCTTGAACTCAGAGATCCACCTGTCTCTGCCTCCTGAGTACTGGGATTAAAGGCATGCACCACCACCATCTGGTGGCATGCTTTTATGTATAGGCACTGAGTGCATAGCTGCTTAATGGCTAGGGTTCTGATTAGTCTCTTCCCTTTAGGGTAGCTTTTGACCTAGGCTTCTGGTTGATCAAATGGTCATAGCCATAATTTGGTCTTCAAAAGATCAGTAAATGTAGGATTTGGCTCTCAGGAGGGAGATCCACCGTGATCAGTATTGGACATTTTTTCTGCATTCTCTGCGGCTCAAGTTATCCCATGCTGAAAGTTTTGGGTTTAGAGGCTCAACTCTCCAGGTCCCATTAGTGTGATGATTGCTAAGTACACAGCCCCATACAGCAAAGTAAGTGGAGAGGGAATGACTTTAATATTTTAGAGTAGACAGCTGAATCTTCTGTGCCTCATGGAGGTTTGGTTGTTTTGCTTTTATGAAGGGGGATGATACAGATGTAGAGCATGGTTAAAACACGTGCAACAGCTACTCAAGTGGAACTGTTCATGAACAATGGAATTCTTCCATATGAAGGGCTTAGGAAAGCGAAACTTGTAAAGTGTGGTATATAAATTGCATTACTGTATACTTAATGTCTCTTTATATACTACTTCACAGAAGCAAGAAGGCCCCCCCTTTCATGTGTGCCGGTGCACTTTCCTTCCAGGGTCCAGTGCAATCCCCAACATAAATTATCTCTCTGAACCAACGTGGAGGCACGAGAATAAAGACACAAGTCACATGGCTTTATCGGGAGGGAGATTCTCCATGATCCCTCATGAAATTCTGAATTCATATCCCGAAAAAATTCCTCTGCTTTATTCTCCAAACAGCCTTATATATCAAAATATAATCTGAGGGGGAAATTCCTTAGAATTCCGTTTCCTAGGTAACCAGGTGAATGGCTCTTAGTCACGTCCACATCTACCTGTACTTGCTGTCACGTCTTACTGGTCAGTATGCTAGTTCAGTCATGTAGATTGAATTAGCACCTCTTTTCAGGCATCCTCCAAATTACAAAGAAAGGAGCAAAATAACATCCTGACCCTTTGTTAGGTAGCAATAGTCTGGAAGGTTACGCGACTACTTCAGGTACGAATTATGGCTTGATTGCCTGGCTGCCATATCATACAGAAATATGGGCCTGTATGCTCCCGTGTAGAGCCAGAGGTTGACATCTGGATGACTTCCTCAAATGCTTTTCTGCCTTATGGTTTTTAGGCAGTGTCTCTCACTGAACCTGGAGCTCTTTTGGATCGAATGTCTGACCAGCCAGTCTTTAGGGTTTTCCACTTGTGACTTGTTATTTCTTTTTGATCCTATCTGTAATCACTTATGAGGAAAACCAAGATTTTTACATCTTCCCATTTCTCAAGTTAGGGAAGTTAAAGGCACAGAAGCCGAGAGACCTCTCCAGGACTCCTTCCTGCATCGATGGCAGGGGAGTAGCACAACTGGGCGTTGCCCAGTACGCTCCCTCCCTTCCCCCCTATCTCTTGGTCTCGCTGTCCCTCTATCCCTTGTAAATTGAAATCTCTAGGGTGTCACACATGCTAAGGAAAATATTCTTCCACAGAGCTGCACCTCCAACCTCCTTATTTTGACAAAGGGAGTCACTGCCTCACCCAGGCTGGCCTTGAACCTACTTTGTAGCCTATGGCAGACTTGAGCCTCTTAAGAAGCTGGGAGAACAGGCCTGCAACATAAACCCCAGATCCTAGCATTATTGTGTGCCAAGTGCAACTCAGTGAGACTCCTTGGTGGGGCCTCTGCTGCTCGCCCACCTTGTTACCCCATCCATTTGCCTGTGACTTTACCAGGTTAGCTTTAAGTCGTGGCCTCTGCCTAGTGTCAGAAACCTTGCTAAAGAGCAGCCATGGCTGCCACTTTCTTAAAGCCTCGCTCTAGTAGTAGATATAGACTTGGGGGTGACTGTGTTTGCTGCTGGAGAGACAGCTCAGTGGTTAATATGCACACTGCTTTTGCAGAGGACCTGAGTTTCTCAGAATTCATATAGGTTTACAACCACCTTGAACTCCAGCTCCAGAGAAACCCAATGCCCCTGGCCTTCATGGGCACCTGCATACACACACACATGTACACAATTCATTAAAATCACCGTGTCAGATCTCTCCTCTCTGTGTTCTGGGAACACACAAAGGCTGAGGGTGAAGGGGTTCCCCTCTTACCCTTCATTCTTCCTCAGGGAAGTGATGAGGCAGCTCTTCAGATGAGCTCCTCAGTCAGGATTCTGCTCACCTATAGTTGAGAGCATGTGCTTGGCGGTTGAAGAACACGAAGGCTAAATTTTTGTAAGCTGGAAGGACTTTGAGAAGGGACAGAGAGATGAAGCATGATTAATAACAACTCAGAGACAGAAATTGGGGTTCAACCTGAAGGTCAGAAAAGCAAAACAGAGCCCCTGGCTTCTACCTATACCTATACCTCAGTCTGAAATGACGATCCTGCCTCCAGGAATCTCAGAATGAAACTGTGTCTGAGAGCTGTCTCCTCCATTTTAGAATCCTCTCTAGTTCTGGATAAAGGCGTGTACCACTTCTGCCTGGTTTCTGTGGCAAGCTAGTGTGGCTATTAGGATTAAAGGTGTGTGTCATTGCTGCCTGGTCTGTATGGCTGGCCAGTGTGACTGTTTTACTTTTCTGATCATTAGGCAAGCTTTATTTATTAAAATACAAATAAAATGCCTCTACAGAGAGGATCTTTCTCAGGGAAGCATGTTTTGAATGAGCTCTAGAGGTGCTGCCTGTGGTAGGACCAGATGATGGAGCATTGGCAGCTTTCACTGGGGCCTCTTGTGCCTCTGAACTTTTCATGCTGCTGTGAGTTTGGTGGGGGTGGAAACAACAAGGCTTCGACTCTGGCCTATACACCTTTCACTGTCCTTTTTCCCATCAGAAAATTTTCCCGACTGATGCTTAAAATGCCAGCCTCTACCTTGGCATTGCCAGGCAGCCCTTCTAGCACGAGCCACAAGGATAAGTTCCAGAAGACAGGAGTGCCAGGCTAAGGAAGATTATTCTAGATACCACAGCCAGGTGCAGACTCAAGGGAGGTTCAAGTTCATTAAGTAAGGAAAGTTTTCTTTTCCTTCCATTAAGCCAGCGAGGTGATTTGCAGATTCCTTTGGTCTTTGGTTTCCTTGGCCATCTGGGCTTCATCTTCACTCTTCCTGTTTGTGCCTTGTTCTCCTGAGTGCACATTTGGCAGAATGGTTAGAAAGACTCCCATTAGCACACCAGTGTTGTGGCTTTGCTGGTGTGGCATGAAATAATGGAACAGGAAAACACACCTTGATGCTGTGTTTTCATTGATTGATCCTTTTAGAAAGTCGAATTTTCCACAGTGCAAAAGCTGATTTTTGCCCGTTGTAAGCAATACAGCACACACACACACACACACACACACACACACACACACACACACGCCCACACACGCACGCACGCACGCACGCACACACGCACGCACACACATACTCTTTTAAAGCCTTTTTGGAAGAAAACTCTAATGTAGATCTCACAGTCCACTGTTCTCAGAGATAGACAGGGTGGCATGTGGCCTTCTGCTGTCTCTAGCTTACAGGGTTACTGTTGGAACACCACGGGTTCTGTGGGTGCTACCCATTGCTGGGCCCTACAGTGGGTGGCTGCAGAGTCTTGGATTTGACTGATTCTTGTTTCTGGTCCTATGTCATCAGATTTCTCTTGCTATCTCACCAGCTCCCAACTATTAAATTTTTCTTTACTTTGTAATTTCTCTCCCTTCTAATCTGTGTGTTTAGAAATAAGAATGCAATTTATTTAGAGACATAAGAATGAATTCTGCCATAAAGTAGCCCCTCACTGTGGATGCTGCCTGAGTATCCCCATTTGAGGCCCTTGACAAAGGTGGCATCATTTGCATTTTACAAAGGAAGCCACCAGACAGCAGCGATCACATCTGCTCTCCTTGCTTAGAACACAAGAAGTTAATTCAGTTGTCACTCACTGGGGGCTTCTGTGTGGGACCTGCTAAGTCTCCCTCATCAAAAAGAATTGCTGTGGAAGGTCTTGAACTATTAACAGCAGAGGAACAAATAATAGAACATTCTTTATAAGTTTGGATATTTACAGAGTTTCCTAAATCTTTGTGCTGTTTTAGAGCATGGAGAGTTTGGCTTTAAGAATGAATAAAAGAATACAAATGGAATGAGAATGCAAATGTCTCCCGGCTGCTGTAACACTCCAGATCAGGACAGCTTGGGGCACCCGTTTGTTTCTCCCATGTGCTGATTTCACAATGCTTTGTGTTCTTCCACGTAGCCTAATTTTCTTAACTTCAGTGTGCTTTCATTTAGATTACTCACCAACTTTCTGAGATGGGAATGGCACAGGCATTTGCCTTTGCCTTGAGACCACGTGAAAGGGGAGAGTTAACCCAACTCTGGGTTTCTAGTTTTGCTTCTGCTGCCGTTGGACTTGGTGTGGAGAGCACTGGGTAGAAATGCTTACTTTTCTGGCCCTCACACCTGTCATCTGTGAGGCGAAAAGATGGAGGAGCTTTTGGGATTTCTGGGGGTGATTTTGTTTTATACCTCAACTGTGTCGTTCCCTGAGACAGGTCTCCACTGCTTACTCTAAAGAAGACTGTCATAAGGAATGCTATTTAAACTTTGAAAACTTCAGAATTACATAATCTTTAAAAGTCAACTCTCTCGATATTTTATTTCTTATGTTTATTTTGAGAACGAGTACCTTCACCCCTCCCTCAACTTTCCCAGATCAACACTCCTTTCCCTACCCACCTAACTTTTTACCCTTCTTTTTTCTTAGCTCAGCAAGAACTGTACATGTTGTTCATATATGTGGCCTTCCATTGGAGCATGGCTGACTCACTAGGGGCCACAACCTTGAAAGAAACTAACTTTCCTTTTCCCAACATCTACTAGTTACCAACAGCTCCTTATTTTTAAAATTGATACAGCACTATTCTCGATTGGCTTTTCAAACCCTCTCCTTGGCAACAGTTCAAAAGCGGTATGCAGAGATCCTGATGAACAGACCACCAACTGCATCCTGAAATCTGAGTCCACAGATGATCTCCTAGTGGTCACGCGCTGTCCGTTCACCTTAGCCCTTTAAGTCAACTGTTATGGTGGAAAAGTCCTTTTACTCCAAATACCCAATATTTTTTTTCCTCTTGAACATTTCTGCATGTCTACTACATAGGGTAAAATATTAAAGAATATGAGCCCTGCGATGGGAGATCGACTGCATGGAGCCTGAGCACTCTACAGTGTGCTGGCCTGGGCAGGCAAGGGCAAGAGACTGGATCACCAAGCTTCCCACCTACACATGGGCCTGAGGGCCTGAGTGTGAATGGGCAGCAGGCATGAGGGGTCCTGGTCCCGCTCCTCTCCATGTGTTTGTTGTTTCCTGAAGCCCAGAGACAGTGAGTGGTGGTGCTGGTGTCCCTGGGGCTGGGGCGGGCTTAAAGAAGAACACATTTCCCCTTGTCACCAGGCATCCCTGGGAGGCAGGGTGAGCTTCCTCCAGTGCATTCTTGACTTCCATAGCTAGCAGGCTCTCCTCTGGGTTTGGCTCAGGCCACTGTGTGACCTGCCCACTGCCAGTTTCTTTGAAGATGTTTATTTCATGGCTCATTTGGAAGATTCTCCATGGATATCTAACATGGTCTCAGAGTGCTGGGCAGTTCCTCACTTGTTCTTCAAGACTGCTTGTTTCTCTGTCTTTCCTGCAGGTCGCTCTTGATTCTTAGGAGTATCTCTATTTATCTTCGTTTCATGACAGCCACATGAGCTGTCCCCAGGCCCATAGGAGGGTGGTTTGCCTGAAAGACTGTGAGAGAAGACTGGGGGTGGGGAGTGGAATACAGATTTTAGAATTATAGCTATTTAAATAAAAAGATCCCAACGAAATTTTTACTTAAATGAGCAATTCCTTAACTTGGGGATGGAAATATGTTCTGAAATTTGTTTGGTCAGCCCCCTCTGAAATAAATATAATTACAGCAATGATATCATTTTTGTCTAAAGTGTTTGAAAAGGTATCAAGACGACGTGATTAAGGCCCTAATTGTTTGCCAAATTTTCTTTAAAGTTACCTTTTTTGGGGGTGTTCCGTGCCAAAAAACATCTTAAACTGATGAACATATAGTTCTCCTTGCTGATTTTGGCTGAGTTTTAATTAGATGGCTGCTTTCATAGTTGGAATACATTTAGGTTGGTCCCGCGCCCCATGGTGCCAGATTTCAATCCAAGAAAAAAGTCTTCTCCCCCAGTTTGGTGCTGATGCACATTTAAATAGTACAGGCATGAGGTCTTTTCCTTGGCCAAGGGCACATAGTGACTTTCCAGAGGGTTGGTCCCTTGTGGAGTCAGGCAGATTTGAGATTCTGTGCCCTGGCCTGCCTTCCACCTGCTGGCATGGTGACTCTCAAGCTTCCTGTAGGCACAGCTTTCAGAAGACAGACATAGCGGCCTGAGCCTTGGTTCCCCAGGTCAGACTGAAGCAGGCAGACCCAGACGGGCACAGAAGCTGGAGATTGTAGCCAGTATGACCCGGTTGTCATCAGAGTAAGCTCCAGGACAGCCAAAGCTACACAGAGAGATTCTGTCTCAAAAAGAATCAAACCAAATGAAAGCAAAATTAGATTCTCCCTCCTCTAGTCACTATCCATCACCAATAGCTGTTCTCTAAGACCTGGGGCCTAGAGATGGCATCGGCCACCTCTGCCAGGACTGTGGCTGAACTGATTTTATGTAGGTCTTGTGCAAGTAGCAACAGCTGCTGTTGGATCATGTTCAGAAAACAGCATTCCTCCCCGTCCTCTGGAGGATTCTGTTCTTTCTGTCTGCACCTCTGCAGTGTGCCGTAGACCTCGGTAATGGTGAGGTTAGTGTAGATGTCTCGTCTGGGGCTGAGCACTCAGTATCTTAGGCTCAGCGCTGTCACAAGTTCTGCATCTCTCCATGGCCACTGCACTGAAAAGGTTCCCTGACCGAGGCCCGAGAGTAGCCTGGGTCTACAGGTATAATCATAAATGTTTAGAGTGTAATTTGACAGCGTGTTGATCTGTCATAAAAACAAGCAGGTTCTCTTTTCAAGGCTGTAGACACTTTCTTCCCGTCTTCTCTCCAGCTTGGAGCTCGTGAGTGAGAACGCACAGGATTTTGTCAGTGATCTCATTTTGGCAGCTGGGTCAGGAGCGTCCACATTGCTGCCTCCCACTGATGTGATTCTTCTGTTTCTATTTCTTTTGTAGATTATTTTCTTCTGTTTGTTTCTTCTTCCTTTTCTTAAGTATCCTCCATTCTGAATTTAGAATTGTCATGATAAAATATAAAAGAATGTAGTCTCACCCCCTCTTTCCTTCCCCCTCCCCTTCTCTCCCTCCTTCTCAGACTCTCCCCTGCTCCCTTATGTTCCCCTTTTCTCCCTCACACCACCTCCTTTCTTATTCCCTCCTTTCTCTTGTCTCTTCTCTTTTCTTTGCAAGATTGACCTGGGGTTTGTGATCTTCCTGCCTCAGCCTTCAGAGAGCTAGGATTATAGCCACCCATCACACCTAACTTTCTCATGAAATTTCTGCCTTCACAAAGCCCAGGCTCTCTCAGGTCAGTAGCTGTGTCTTGTACTTGTGTGAGTTCCCAGCGTAGGCACCTCTGAGTGCCGCAGAAACCAGGCCTGTGGGAAAGATGCCGCACCTGGATGGGAGCAGCTGCTGCTGGCTCTGCCGAAACTTCCCAGTGCCATCAGCAGCAGCTTGCAGGTGTCAGTCAAGCTGTCTGCCTACGCCAAGCGCCCGCTAACAGTGACCTCAGCTTCAGAGGATAGTGAAAATGATGCCGTTTCAGACTCTTTAGCCAACACATGGATGCAGGATGGCCTTACTGCCAGTTAGCGGAGCTGTGTTAGCAACGGTTTTAATAAAATCCTAACTTCTCCGACTGACTGGGTGGTGCTTTTGTTCACATAGACCTAGCCCTCCATAAGTTGTACAACAGTGTGGTTTACACGGGTGCTACAGGTGGTACCATCTGGGCCACAGGATCCAGGAGTGCTGGTCTTTTGGTCTGCTCCTGCTTTTGAAGACCAGGCTCCTGCAGGGTGCACACTGGTGATGTGGGGTCATCTTACTGGTGCTGCCACTGCAGCCGGCACTGTCCTGAGAGACAACTGTCTGCTCAGATGTGTGCGCCAGTGCCTTTAGGCTGGTGGTAACGGAGGCCTCAGTATGAGCTGTGTGTTCTCTATCTGATTGTGTATTTATTTATATTTAAAAAGGAATAGTTGTGTTAAAAATTTGTCATGAGAACCATTTCTTTCCAAGTTAATTGAAGCAACATAACTCTTACTATTTTTTTTGGTTTTATTTTTTCTTTTCTTTTCTTGAAAGACAGGGTTTCCCTCTATATAGGCTATAATCCAGTCTAGTATATTCTCCTTTCTCAGCTTCCTGAGTACTGAGATTACCATCTGCTGCCGTGCCCACCTGACACATATGTGCATCTACACATAGGCTCCCAAATTCTGTAATGTTTATATATATATATATATATATATATACACACACACACACACACACACACACACACACACACACACACACACACACATATATATATATATATATATATATATATATATATATATATATATATATCAGGCTCATGACCAGGGAATCAAATACATTCACTCAATCCTAAGTTGTATGTGTATTTCAAAACAGGAAGTTTATATTATTGTATCACAAAAAAGATACGTAAGCTAAATAATAAAAATAGTTTTTATAAATGGACTGAGTTTGGAAGTCAGTCAACGGCTTTTGCAATAGCCAGATTTATTGTTACTGACCCTGTAAGCAGATTGTTTCTTTTCTACCCCTCTTCCTTACACTTGGGAGAATTCTTCCTGCCTGCCAGTCCTTGCCAACCAGCAATTTCTCTGTGAACACGCCCTGATGAATTCAAGGACTCTTTTTCTCCCCACTGCAATCTTTGAATCCAATGGCTCCTGGATTGGATGTGCATGAAGTTTCCCCCATCAGCTCCTATTACTCTTCCGAATGTATTTGGTCGTGCCCTTCAGTTACTTTGTCTCCAGACCAGATTGTTCTTTCTCCCATAGCACAGTGTGTGGGTATTTGCTGCCTGGAGGTTAAAACACCTGGGGGAATGCAGCCACTGAGGATCCAGAAGGTGGCCTTGAACCTAATAAGGAATCACTGAGTATTGTCTTGACTGATGATAATTCCTAAAGCTGGGTAAGCTTCTGGGAGCCTGCATTTGGCTCGGAGTGGGAGAGGGTTCTGCAGCGTGTAGGGAGACCGTTACACCACCCTACACTCCCTCATGCATCCGTTAATCCCACCTGGAAACACCCCTTTTACCTTTTTATTCTTAATGCTAATGTTATTGGAAAGCACTTTGTACTTATGAGCTTTTAACGAAAATAGACTGAAATACAATAAACACGTGAATCAAAGTGACTTTGGAGCAAGCCTTTGTTTTCCTGCAGCCTGTATGGCACTCTTTCTATGAAGTGCATATAACAGTAGTCTGAGGATGCTCTACCCAAACAGCTGAGCTGGAAAACCAAAGAGACTTAAGCATTTATCATCACAGATTCATAAGATGAATCAATATCAGATTTCCAACTGTGTTTTTTTTTGTCCTGTCTTCCAACACCATGAATGATACTGAACATTAGCAAAGATTCAGCCACAGCCATATCACAAGGGGCAAGGCAGGGCTTTGCCGATGGTGCCTTGGAGGATGGGCCTCCACCCCCATGCTCTGCTGCCTCTGGCTGCCTCTTCTGTTTCCCATTGGTTACTCTCCAGAGGCTAGTGAGGCTCTAAAAGGCCAATGTATAAGGTATTATGACTTCTAACCCCGAGGGCCCAGTACTGTCACTCAGTGCCTCGTGGGTTCATCAGTGCGTCCACTTCAAACCTTTCTCAATTATGTCTCTATGACTGGCTGCGCCTTTCTCATCGGGAAGGAAGACTCTCAGCTCTGTTGGCCTCACAACAGAGAGCCTGCCTGGTTCTCATCCTGGTAACTCTTCCTGTCTTTTGGCATTCTTACTTGATAAGCCCTTCCAGATTTATTTCTTATTTATCTTAGTAAATATTAACATAAAGTAAGTGTGTGTGTGTGTGTGTGTGTGTGTGTGTGTGTGTGTGTGTTCACCCAGTTCCCTGGCTGTGGCCTATGAATTATTTTAATCAACCACCACAATCAACATATCCTCCGTATTTATTTATCCTGTCCCTTTGTGGTCTCACTTCTCTCTCACCAGAACCCTTGGCAACTAGTGATGCGTCTGTCATATAGATCTGTCCTTTCTAGAACAGTCATAGCATAGAATCACTCAGCTGAATGTCCTGAAGACCCTGATGGAGGAGGGTCATCTGTCTATGTGTTACTTTCATTGGTTAATAAAGAAACTGCCTTGGCCTTTTGATAGGACAGAAAATTAGGTAGATAGAATAAACAGAACAGGATGCTGGGAGGAAAAAGGCAGTGAGGCAGTCACCATGACTGTCCTCTCTGAGACAGACGCAGGTTAGGATCTTTCCTGGTAAACCACCACCTTGTGGTGCTATACAGATTACTAAATATGGGTTAAAGCAAGATGTGAGAATTAGCCAATAAGAGGCTGAAACTAATGGGCCAGGCAGTGTTTAAAAGAATACAGTTTTCATGTAATTATTTTGGGGGTAAAGCTAGTCGGGAGCTGGATGGTGGGACGCAGCCCACCGTTCCTTTTACAACTAGACTCACTCATGCCCAATAGTGTATGTCACTTGTTAGTGTCTTTTTTTGGACCAACATTATTGTATCTGTGGGTGTCTGTCTTTTAACTGTTTATATGCTGAAGGAAATTTGTGTTCCTTATAGTCTCTGGTGATCATGAACAGAACTTTTATGGACATACAGGTTTCTGTGGAAGTGCTGCTTTTTCATTTCTCTAGTTGTTTACACTTAAGGGCTGGAATCATGGTTCATACACTCAGTGTGCTTAATGCTGGAGTGGCCGGGTCATTTGACATATCTGTTGGAAATGCCTAGGAGTTTCAGTCGTTTACACCCCTTTCCAACACTTAAGAGTGTCCACATTTTTATTTAAACCTCTTCTAATAAGTATGTGTTAATTTTTGCTTCCCTGGCAGGTTCTGTTGCACATCATTCCCGACTTACTCCCATTTGTTCATCCTCCTTGGCGAAGGGCCCCTTCTATCCTTTGTCCATTTCAAACACTTGTTTGGGGCTGGAGAGATGGCTTATCAGTCAAGAGCACTTGCTGCTCTTCCAGAAGTCCTGAGTTCAATTCCCAGAAACCACATGGTGACTCACAACTGTTTGTAACTCCAGTTCTAGGGGATTCAACCCTGTCACATACATACATGCAGGGAAAACACAGTGCCATAAAATAAAAACAAATAAATTAGGTTGGGTGGTGGTGCATACTTTTAATCCCAGCACTCGGGAGGCAGAGGCAGGCGGGATCTCTCTGAGTTTGAGGCCAGGGTGGTCTACAGAGTGAGTTCCAAGATAGCCAGGGCTACACAGAGAAACACTGTCTTGAGAAACCAGAAAAAAATTATATGTAAACACTGGCTTGTTTGCTTTCTTGCTGAAGAATTGGAGGAGTCCCTCATGTGTCCTGGATCCAGGTCTTCTAATTGAACACATGATTGGCCAGTGTTGTCTGGAGCTTGTCTTTTCATTCAGTGTTTTTACAAAATGGCCATTTTCAGTGTTTTTTGTTTTTTTTTTGTTTTTTTTTGGCCTTGCTTTTTGTACCATATTCAATAATCTTTGCCCAATTATAAGGATAAAGATTCTTTGTGTTGTGTTCTTCTTGGAAACTATTGTTTAACATTAAGATTTCGGATCCATTTTGAGTGACTTCTGTGTAGCCTGTGGGAGGCTCCTGTGGATTCCTGTTCTTTTGCCTTCTCATTGTTTCCCGGCTGTCTTTCCCAGATGACTTGGCTCTGAGCATTGTTAAAGACCATTTGACCATAGTGACTCTTTTCTGGGTTTCTCTTCACTGGTCTGCATCTAGTCGTCCATCAGCAGACACGGATTTCTGCAGCTTCGTTGCAGATCTTAAAACTGGATGGCTTGAGGTCTCAGTAATACAATTATTATTTAAAATTGTTTGATCTACTGTAAGAGGGAATTCTTTTAAACTAAACTAAAAATACATTTAAAAACCTGATGCAATTTTGACTACTATTAGTCTCTAGATCAATTTGGGGAAAAATGATATCTCAAGTACGTCAGGTTTTTCCAGTTCATGAATATGGTATGCTTATGTAGATCTTCTTTGAGTTACTTGGACATGCGATTATTGCTTCATTTAAATTGAGTTTATCGTTCTGAATCATTGGGGAAGCAGTACATCTTTTTCTGTTAAGTTGGATGTAGCCAGGAGTGTTGTGTGACCCTCATGAGATTGAGGTCCCTCCGTTCCTCTTGTTACTGGATGGTTATTGTGAGGAGCTCCCGGAGTTTGTCAATGACTTTTCTACTCCTGTAGAAAGGTCATGAGCTTTCTGTCCTTCATTCCATCTGTGTGGAATACTCCATTGTTTCTTCTTCTTTTTTTTTAAATGTAATCTCATCTTACTGATAATGTGTCTTACTTGATCTTGAACAAAAATTTTATATTTATATGCTCAGTTCAGTTTGCTAGTATTTAGTTGATGATTATTTTAAATTTTTTATTATTTATTTAATGTGTTTGAGCATCTTTCCTGCATGTGCACCGTGTGTGCCTAGTGTCCCCAGAGATCAGAAGAGGATGTCAGGTCCCCTGGAACTGGAGTCACGGATAGTTGTGAGCCATTGTGTGAACGCTGGGAACTAACCTGGGTCCTCTATAAGATCACCAAGTGCCCCTGCCTACTGAGCTGTTTTCCCAGCCCTTTGATCATATTTTTAACGTCCATCTTCATTAGCAATGCTAACCCTTCTTTTTTATCTTTGGTGTTGATATATATTCCCTCTACTTCTGTTTTGTGCTTATGAAGGAATGATATGAATGTTTTCAACACTTGGAAGTATTTACCAAGGAAGTAGACTTTTCTCTTGTAGGAAATTTTAAGATTCGTAACCAGTCTATTTACTGTAGGCCTTTTCAGAGTTTCTATACCCTGAGTCTTCTTTTTCAGTCAGTAATTTTGCCTAAGAATGCGTCCATCCCATCCAGCGCATCTCTTAGTTGGAAGAATTTAAGAGTGATTTAATTTTTGCTCCTTTGAGATTTTTATTTTACCCTCAGTTTAAAAGGCTGTTTATTGCTGATACAGAGTTCTAAATCGACAGTTTTCTTCTTTTAGCTCTACATTCTGCCTTGTGATTGCCATGGTTTCTTCTGGGAAATCTATAATTATGAAAGGTATTATTCCTGATATATATCGCTTTCTTCTAGATTTTCAATTGTCTCTAGTTTTTGACTCTGCATTTCTTGAAACCGTAGATTCACTTCTCACCAAGCATGAGAACTTAGAGCCTGCATTTTTAAAGTAGTTGTCTTTCTGCGACTTTGGCGATGTGAATGTGAGACATGCTAGCATGCCTCCCAGGCCTCTGAGGCTCTCTTTGTTATTACAGTCCTTTTCTTATGTTTCTTTGGACAATCTCCTCACCTGTATTCAGCTTCACTCACCATTTTTTCTGTTCCTTCCATCCATCTAGTGACATCTTGAAAGTTTTGTCATTATGCTTTCTCTTTTCTTTTCAGCTCTAGGATGTGGGGTGTGTGTGTGTGTGTGTGTGTGTGTGTGTGTGTGTGTGTGTGTGGTGAGGTGAGACTGTGTCTACTGTCCTCTAGTCTGTTCAGGAATATCCTGGCTTGCTGGGGATGCATGCTCACAGTAGCCCTTCTGAGTTGTTTGATTATTCTAATACCCACGTCATAAGGGTTGATTGTTCTTCCATTGCAAGGTGACTTTCTTGAATAAATTTGAGTTATATTATGGCCATTCTTGAATATAGGTTGAACATATCTAATCTGAAAATCTGAAGTCCAAAATGCTCCCAAATCCAAAAATTTGAAAACTGACCTGATATCACAGTGGAAAATTCTACATCTGTACAGAGGCACAAATGTAATGTATTATCACCTTAAATACAAGGTCCAAATGAAATATAAATACATGCTATGACTTAATGTGGACCCCATTTCAAAATTACCTTGTGAAGTATGTGCAAGCATTCCAAACTCTGAAATGTCCTCACCACTCCTGGTCTCAAGCCGAGCCATAGGGATCCTGAATCTGTTTTACGTCATGACACTGTCTATGGGTTTTGTCCATGCCTTGTGCAGGCAGATAGCTGAGCTGTTCTACGTTCCTTCCGTGGGCTGTGTCTGCAGTTCCCCTTCACCCTTTATGATGCCGTTTGTGTCTGTGTCTCTGCAGCCTCTTCTCTAGGCTAGAAGCCGGGGAGTGAGCTGTCCCAGAGTGAAAAATCTCAAGACCCCTGACACTGCTGCTTAGGGGTCAAATCCAGAGCCAACAGTTCAATGTGACGTTAAAGGAGACCATGACATTTTGTTGTATAACTCTCTTGAGCTCTCTGCAGTCTCTCTGATTATTTCTGATTTCCCAAAGTCCCCACTCTTGACATCTTTAAGATCTTAAGTCAAAGCATGTAATTCTACTCGGATGCGTTATTTCTACGACTGTGTCTAGCATCAGGCAGCTAAGAGCTAGAAAAAAAGGAAAACTGAAAGCGATGGGACTCCATCCTGTGTCCTGGCGATGATAGCTTTTCTCGTGAGAATCGTTCTCTGGGAGTGTTGGTGTCTGCCCAGCTGGCCCAGCTGGTGCTCTTTGACACTGCAGGGCATCTAGTCTGGGGCTGCGGTGGGAGCGGTCAGTGACAGCCAAGCTCCAGTGAAACTGTGAGTGGGTTCTGTTTTGTTTGCTCCTTGGGCTGGAAAGCAAGAAGGTTCTCTTTCGTCTGGGTTCTTTTTGTCTATATACACTGAACATTTTTGGGTGTTGGACTGCCTTTAAATCCAAACTGGGTGATGCCGAGAGACCAGGATGATAAAGGAAAGTTCAGCACCGGTTGAAAGACTGAGCTCCAGTCTGCACTATCGTTTACGTTTCGCGGTCCCTAGATGCCCCGTGTTTTCTACCCAGCATTTTGTTGGCTTGAACTGGGCCAAGGCTGGATGTTCTTATCCATCTTTTTTTTTTTTTTTTTTTTTTTTCCTGCAGCTGCCGCCCTCATGTTAAAGTTAACACTGTTGTTTGTAACACAAACTCTGTGTGGGTGGGGGCGGTTGATCAAACTTGTTTCTGTGGATTTCTGTGTTTTAAACATGCCTTATGGCATTGTCAAGTGTTACCTGTGATGACATAAACTTAGCCTCTGATTTAGCTCAGAGGATGGCAGACTGTGTGGAAAGGGTCAAAGAGCAAACATTTTAGCTGGTCAGTAAGGCTACTAAGGTGAAGAACAGCCACACACGATGATAGCCGATGAGGATGACTGTGTTAGACCCTGGGGACTGACGCTGAAATGTTGTCTCTTACTTTACGTATGTTTTTTTTTTTTTTTTTCCTTCAAGAAAATCGTGAATGCATTCACAAGGGCTCTGCCTCCAGGCCCCTCACATCTGCTAAGCCATCCCTGTCAGCACCGCCCTGTGGGGACCGGTAGAGCAGTCAGTGCAGGCGGGAATCCTGGGGAAGGTAGCAGGCCTCATCCTTGAGGGCTGCGGGCTGGGAGAAGCAGAGAGCAGTCTGATGCTGGGACCATCTGTGGTGGTGTTGACTGAGAGCTGGGTAGCTATAAAGGGAAATAAAGTAAACATTTTACTTCCTTCTGATCTTCAGTTTTTCACAGTATATCCCTAGATTATGCTTTGCTTATTTTAGAGTTAGCTCCTTAAGCTAATGCCATTTCCCTTCCCTCCCTCCCTTCCTCCCTCCCTCCCTCCCTCCCTCCTTTTCTCCCTCCCTCCCTCCTTCCTAGGTCTTTATATTTTTGAGACAGGGTCTTGCCACGTAGCCCAGTGACCTCAAGCTCCCCACCTTAGTGGTTCTGGCTGAAATTTGGTTTTCCTCCATGTTTTATGTGCTGCTTCCTCTTAAGAAAAGCAGGGGCCCATTCATTCAGCTCCTCAGTGCTGGCACTGCGCTGTATGCTACCAGTACCCAGTTAAAGTCACTACGATTTCGTTAGCATTTTTTTCTTTTTATGAAGTCAGTGATACAAGTAGGAAAGTAGAGGCCTTGATGAAGTACTGAGTATTCCTGGTTTGTACGGTTTGGACTATAGGAAAGTATTTCTTTAACACTTACTATGAAAACATTTTTGATGCTTTTGTTTATTCTATAGTTTTAAAAACATCTCCTTTACATGCTTGTCTTGATTACACGGTTCATTTAACTTGGTTTTTGTTTTATGTGTATGAGTGTTGCCAGTACGTATGGATGAGCACCGCATGCATGTCTGGTGCCTTTGGAGGTTGGAAGTGGGTGTTGGATCTTTGGGAATGGAGTTAGAAGTGGCTGCGAGCCAACATGTGGGTTCTGGGAAGTGAAGCTGGGTCCCCTGCAAGAATAGTGCTCTTAGCCACGGAGCTGAGCGGTCTCTCTAGCCCTTTGTGGTTCTTTTTAACTGTGATGAGAAAAGGGAACTACAAACAGCCATTTTAGTAAGAAATGAAGCTCCAGCTGCTTTTTTCTCTAGTTATTTTTGTAGGAAGCAGCATTCCGTTTACCTCCATGAGTCAGATGTAGTCTCTACCTTCAAGGAATGGAGAGTTCAGCCACCTTAAATAGTTTCAACTGCCTCTTGCGTTCCTCAAGAGCATTTTAAGGGGACAGTGAGCTGCCGTGGCTGCAGATGCTCACGGGTGCGTTGAGGATTCCGTGTGTGGGCCTTTGGTGCACTGATTTCTGCACCAAAATTACACAGATCCCATGCCAAGAAGCACAGGGCTGAGAGAAGTCATGGCCGTGGTCACAGTGGACAGTGTGGGTCTCCTGTGTGCTGAGGCCTGTGAGCACAGCTGCCTACTTTCTGCTGTGTAGCGAAATGCATAGTCCTTTAAAGCAAGTGGGGATTTTTATTGATCCATTGGTTGGTAAAACATGACCCGAATTACTGGCGCCCAGGCCAGTGCTGTATTATTTTTCTCGCAGTATTGAGAGATAGTTTGTGTACTGCGCTTCTCAGCCCTTTGGAGTGTATCCACTAATTCTTTAAAGTAAACTTAGAGTTGTTTTGTAGCTAGTAACCACAGCCCAGTGCTCTACAATGTTTATCGCCCCAAGTTCTCGGCATCCTTCTGTGGGTCATTCTGCAGTTTTTGCTCCATTTAGTGTCAGTTTTTAGGGTTTTCACCCAGGACACATCAAATGGTTTTTGCCTAAGACAGCAAATCTGTGCTGTTCCATAGCTTTCTGAAATGTCAAATATTCATTTTCTGAAAGCTACAACTCTTTGAATTCCAGAGCACACCTGACCATAGAAGTTTCCAGTAAGGAACTGCAGATGGTTTGAGTACCTCAAGTCCGAACAGTGACTCTCTGCAGTACTTCTGTGTTTGCCAGTTCTCAGTGGAGGCAGTGTGGGCCCAGGGAGGGCGAGGAACCATCTGAAGTAACACAATTCACGGTGGAGGCAGTGTGGGCCCAGGAAGGGCGAGGAACTGGCTGGAGTACACAGTTCTGTGAGTGACAAAACTGAGCTTCAACCTCCCTGTGATTGCAACCTTTCCACGCTCACTGCTGCCCCAGGTATCCTTGGCCAGATAGGAGGCCCTGAGGGGAGTGGGAAGTGCTGGCCCAGAGAGAAGGCACTGTGGTTGCCTGCTGAGGAAATCACCTTTTGTTTTTGAGTTGGTACATACTGAAGACTCAAAGAGACCATGAAACTGTGAGCTCACACTTCCTACTAAAGCACTTATTACTGTGTTCCTTTTCATAGTCTAACACTCTCACAGTAGGGGCACTATCCAGAATGTCATGGCTTATGTTTAAAAAGTTAGAGTCTTTTAATTTTTAAGTTTATTATATAAAGCAATGTGTAAACAGAGGCTCCTTTGTTCCACCTGATCCCACAGCTGCATTTAAAATAATCACTCAGAGGCTTAATATTAATTACAAAGAATTTGGTCTATTGCTCAGGATCATTACTAACTAGCTCTTACAACTTAAATTAACCCATTTCTATTAAACCATGCCTTTCCAGTGCCTGGCTGGTGTCTCCCCAACTTTGCCTTTCTCTTCCAGTAACTCTGCTTGCATTTCCTGCCTGGCTCTATCCTGACTTGCTGTAGGCCAAATCATCTATTTTATTAACCAATGGAAATAAAACATATTCACAGCATGCAAAAGGATTACCCCATAGCAGCAATGTTTTTTGTTATAGCATTTTTATACATTTATGTCATTATACTCAGTTCTTAATTTCTTCTCCCCTACTGGCGTTACCCTCCCATGCTCTGCTTCTGCTTCCTTCCTTCTGCTGGCCTCTCTTCCTCCCCCTCATGCCTCCTTTCTATTTTTTTTTTTCTCGAGACAGGGTTTCTCTGTAGCTCTGGTTCCTGTCCTGGAACTTGCTCTGTAGACCAGGCTGACCTTGAACTCATAGAGATCTGCCTACCTCTGCCTCCTGAGTGCTGGGATTAAAGGCATGTGCTATCACTGCCCAGCCTTCTTTCTATTTTTAATGATCTTATACAACATGAACTCACACACATACCACACATACCACACATACACACACAGCACACATACACATACACTCACACATATGCCACACACACACACCACACATACACACACAACACATATACACACACACACACAAAATACAAACACACAGCCCATAAATTTAGATCTATATTCTTATATGAGGTGTTCAATATTTGCTTTCTGAGTTTGACTTATTTCCCCTAAGGTGACCTCCAGTTCTGCCGATTTTCTTACAAATGTCATAATTTAATTTTCTCTCCACCTAAAATGAGTCCATTGTGCATCACATTTTCTTTACACGTTCGTCTGTTGACGGGCACCTGGACTGGCTCCCTGTCTCTGCTATTGTGATTAGTACGGAAATAATCAAGAATGTGCCTGTGTCTCCATGCTGTGCTGACGTAGATCCTTCAGGTGTGCACTCAGGAATGGTGCAGCTGGGTCATAGGTAGTGAGAGGTGAGGGAAGCCCAGATCTCCTTGATACATACAGACAGACAGTAATGGCTGTCCCAGTTTGCGCACCCACTAGCAGAGAGTGAGGTTTTCTTGTCTCTGTAGCCTCTCCAGCACTGACTGGGTGGGGTCAATTCTCAAATCACTTTAATTTGCATTTTACAGATAGATGGGGATGTGGAACAATTTCCAAATATTTATTTATTGTTTATATTTTTCTTTTGAGAGCTATTTATTCAGTTCAGTAGCCCATATATTGATTGAATGATTTGTTCTCTTAGTGTTTAGTTTTTTACAGATCTTTATAGATCTTAGAAATTAATCCTCGGTCAGATGTGTAGTTGGCAAAGACTTTTCTTCCTGTTCTGTAGTCTGTTTTTTCATTTTGGTAATTGTTCTTTGCTGTGCGGAAACTTTTTAATTTCATATAATTCCTTTCCTTGGGTCTGATTGTTTTCTGTGCTACTTGAGTCCTTTTTAGAAAGTGTTTGCCTATGCTTATTTGTGATGATTTGAGTGAGAATGGTTTCTTTAAACTCATATATTTGAATGTTTGGTCCCCAGTTGCTAGAACTATTTGGGAAGGATCAGGAGGTGTGGCCTCGAAGGAGGTGTGCCACTGGGGACAGACTTTGAGGTTTCCAAAGCCCACAGCAGTTAGTGCATTCTCTGCTTCATGCTTTTGGATCAGATGTAAGCTCTCAACTCCTCGTCCAGCACTATGCCTGCCTGCCTGCTGCCATGCTCCCTGCCATGATGGTCATGGACTCACCTTCTGAAACTGTGAGGACCAAATTAATTGTTTTCTTTTATAAGTTTTTGTGGTCATTATATTTTAATCACAGAAATAAAAAAGTAAGGAGGACACTTACATCTTGAGATGCCTTTCCTATGCTTTCCTTTAGCAGTTTCAACATTCCAAGTCTTACCTTAGGGCCTTTAAACATTTGGAATTGGTTTTGTTCAGAGTGATAAATACAGATCTAGTTCTTTCTTCTACAATAAAGATAACAAGTTTTCTAGGGCCCATTTGTGGAAGATACTCAGTAGGTTTTAAACCTTTGTTGAAAAGTTTGGAGGCTGTACCTTGCTGGCTTGTTTCTGGATGCTCTGTTCTAGCCTACTGGCCTACATGCCTATTTTGTACCAGCACTGTATTTTTTTAAATATAAGACTATAATATAATTTAAGATCATCTGTTGTGAAATGCCAGGTTTTTTCCCTGCTCTAGTTATTTGTGTTCTTTATAGTTTTAATAGAACTTTTTATACTTCTATGAAGAATGCAATTGGAATTTTGATGGAGAATGTGTTGAAACTGTAGGTCACATTTGATTGTAACCATTTTTACAATATTTTGCTCACCATATATCTTCTAGTATATTTTTTAATTGTTTTTATTTAGATTCTCAAAGTTTCCATGGAAGAAAAGAGAGAAATATATTTGTATATATATGTATACATATATATGTATATAGATAGAGAGAGAGAGGAGATCTGTCTCTTTGGTTAAGCTTATTCCTAGATACTTTATTTTTAAATGCTATTATAAATAGAATTTTTCAATTCCTTTCTTGGCAAGCTCCTACTTGGTTTATTAGAAAGTTACTGATTTTTGTATGTTGGTTTTATAAATTGCTACTTTGCTGAAAGTGTTTAAAAGTTTTTTGGCATGAACTCTAGGGTCCTAGATATATGAACATGTAGCATGCAAATAGAGATTTTTCTGACTACTTTTTCTGATTTGACCCTGCCATTCTTTGGTCTTACTGCTCTAGCAGAGACTTAAGTGCTGTCTTCACCAACAGATTGAGTGGGCTCTCATGTCTCATTACTGAATTTAGAGGAACTGTCTTCTCCCTTCCATGTTATATGGGCTCTGTGTCTGTCATATATGGCCTTTCTTTATGTTGAAGCATGTTTCTTCTCTTCCCAACTTTTTCAGAGCTTTTTATCATGAAGGGGTGTTGAGATTTGTCAAATGCCTTTTCTGCATTTTTGAGAGGACAATGTGATTTACATCCTTAAGTTTGTACACTGTATTGTATTTATAAATATGTTTACATTGTTCCAACTCTCATTCATGGGATTAATGTAACTGGTGTATGATATTACTATGCTCTTGGCTTAAATACACAGCGTTTTTATTTTTGAGGCTTTTTGCACCTGTGTTAATTAGAGAAATTGGTCTGTACTTGCTTTGCTGTACCTTTACCCAGTTCTGGTGTCAGAGGAACGCCGTTGTAGTGTGCTTCCCTTTATGTTTAATGCAGCAGTTTGCGGGCTGCTAACACTAACTATTCCTTAAAGATCTGGTAGGATTTGACAGTGAACCCATATGGTTCTGTAGCATGGATAATAAAAACACAGAGACAGAAACTGGGTTTAACCCAAAAATCAGAAAAATAAGGCAGCCAAGTCACTAGAGAAGTCTTACCTCTATCAAGGCTGGGTGCCACACACTAAGCAGACTAAACCTTTCTCTCCTCCCATTCTATATCCCCTCGAGTGCTGGGATTAAAGGCGTGCGACTCCCTAGTACTGGGATTAAATGTGTGAGCCACCACCACCTGGATTTGTTCTACATTGATCTTGTGTAGCCCAGGGTGGCCTTGAACTCAGAAATCCATCAACTCCTGGGATTAAAGGTATGTCTCATCATTACCTGACCTCTAGTAGCTTTAGCTTTGCCTCTGGTCTTCAGGCAAGATTTATTTCTCAAAAACCAATAATATACTACTACAGAATCTGGCTTTTTTTGGTTGGGAGATGTTTTATTACTACTTAAATTTCATTTTCCTTTTGCTGTAGATTATATTTTGATTTAATCTGGTAGGTCACACAGGAATTTAGTTATTCTGGATTTTCTGGGTATTTATTTATTTATTATTTATGGAACATTAGTATCCCCTAATGATTCTGGGATGACAGATATAATTACAGATGCCCAGCTATTAAGTGAGTGCTTAGGATTTGAACTTAGATTCTCGAGCTCACAGAGCAATTTCTCCTGGCCACTGAGTCTTCTCCCCAGCTCCTTCCTTTACAGCTTCCAATATTGTTTCTGACTTTGTATCTTTGACATCTTTACTATGATTTGGCAAGGACAAGTTCTCTGCTCTTTTTCTGTTTAGGTTTCTCAGTGCCTCTTGAGTGTTTGGATAGCCATCCCTTCCTTTAGAATCGGAGGATTTTCTACTGTAATCCCATTGAATAGTTTTTCTCTGTGTTTTGTTTTTATTTCAGCTCCTTCTATTCTCTAGGTTTGTTTTCTTAGAGTATCCTGGTGTTCTTGAACACTGTGGCCACGTCCATTTCACTTCCCTTTCTCTGTTGAGGTTTGGTTGCAGTATTTTCTTGACTAAATCCTCCATTCCTGAGGTTCCTTCCTCCTCCTCAACAAATCTACTGATAACTCTTCCCATTGTTTTTTGATTTTGAATTGTGTTTTAATCTCAGCTTTTCTATTTAGATCTCTTTCAAAATCTGAGTCTCCTTGCCGACTTTTTCCATCTGTATCACTTCCTCCATCATCCATCTCCCTGACATTTTTCTGTTTGTGTTGACTTTGCTGTCTAGGTCTTGGATTGAATTAATCTGTTTATTTGTATTCTCTTTGAAGTTATTGGCCATTTTTACTAGTAAACTTTTGAAATTTTTATCCAGCTTCGTACCTATTTTAGTATATTTGAAATCAGCATTGGAGGAGTTACAATCTTTTAGTGGAATCACATTGCCTTGTATTTTCATGCTTCTTGTTTTTGCATTGTGATTTCACATCTTATGGTTTAAATATTTCCTGTTTTGTTGGGGATGCTCTTATTTAGAAACCTACTATTGAGGACTCAATCCTCAGTGCCAGTCTGAGAGGAGAAAGAAAAAGGCTCTAACAGCAGTGATGCTGAACAATAAAGCTACAGAGATACTGAAAATAGATTAAAGCCCACTTAATATATTACCAATGATCATGAAACTAAAATGCAAAAGTTAATACGGAATGTACCATGAAGGTCAAAATTAGTTATGATGAATATGGAAGTAGCAGATGAGTGAGATAAAGGCAAGACATAGAAAGGAAATAGAGAAACAAGGTGAAACAAAGGAAAAAAAAGCAGAGAAGAATATCACGAGGAAGAAAGAGGCCAGAATCAGAACAAATAAGAGGGTGAAAGGAAAATATTTATGTTACAATAATCAAAAAGTTTTAAAGCAGAATTTGGTAGATGTAAAAAGAGTAATAAAAATAAAAACGTAAATTTTTGCTTTAAAAATGAGATAAAGTAGAAAGCTACTAAAGGTGTCCATGGAGAGGAGGGGGAGTATACAGAAACAAAGGGAGTAAAAGAGAAAAAGGAAAGATTGTTTAATAGGGGAATGTGTATGAACAAAATTGGATGAATACATGAAAGAGAATATAGCCAAAGCTAATTTTGAAATACAAACTAAAAATTACTGCTAAAAGTGCAATTATACAAATGAGGAGTGAGTAAACAAGGCTCTAAGAAAAGAGAAAGGAAAGAAAAGGGCAGTGGGGCCGCTTCTTCCTCGTGCTTCAGAGATGAGAGCTTGCAGGTGAGCTTGGGAGCTGCCGTCTGTGGGCAGAGTCCGTGCTGGTCCAGTGTCCATGAGAGCTGTCTTCCCTTGATGTCACTTCTGTCTTAGTGCTGGTCATGCCTAGCTTTGCAGTCTGCTGGCACAGGAGGTTTTCTTGCCCTGCCGAGAGCCTCCTCATCGTTCTGGCTGGTGTCATTGATGTTCTACACGAGGAGGGACTATGGGAAGCCACCACAGACTGAGATCTGTAGAAGTAGAGAGCTGGTCTTTGTGCTCTGAAGACCCAGTGCTGGTCATCTGCCGGATTGACGGTGTCCTGTGCATCCTGCACACTGCTGGAACTCCATTGTTTTGTGCCACAATGAGCAGAAGCTAGGAGCCTCCAGAGGTTGCTGCACCCTCTGCCCTCAGGCTTGGGACTGCAGCAGGCCTAGCTACCTTCCACACCCACCTGAGCTGAACCTCCTGCCCCTTCTCTCTCCAACTTGTCAGCGTTTGGCCCTCCTCCCCTCCAGGACTGCCTCCCAAGGCTTCTCTTGCCTGGGATTGTGTGGCAGGTAAAATTCAGGCTCCTTGATTTGTGATTGTTTGCTGTGGTCAGGCCCTTGGGATAGCTCAGGTTTAAACAGTAGGTCACGTCTCAAGGTGGTCACCTCCACTGGGCTTTCTCCCCACTGCTGACCCCGTTGGCCAGACAGTCACATCTCACCAAAACTCAAGCCTGGATCTGAAGTTGTGAAGGCTGTGGTTTGTGCTGAGGGAAGGATGGTCTGACCTCCTTCCCTCCCCGCTGCCGGGAGCTGCTCAGCTCCAGTACTTCACTCTGGCTTCTTGCTTTGTGTCAGCCTCCTCTTTCAGCTGCTGACATTTGTTTTTCTCTGGGCATTTTCTCAGCTTTTTTGTCACCTTCTTTCTTAATTCCTGAGCGCCCCCTTGGGTTTGTATGGACTTTTCCTTAAGCAGTTCACATGAATGCAGTCTTACACCATCTTATCTGAAAGCCATACTTATTGTTTGTCATGAATACTAATTCTTCAGCAACATTTCCTTTAGCTTTGAAGCTTTAAAGTTTGAATAAATAACACTATACCAAGTTTGTTAGGTTTCCATTACAAAGCACTCGAGAGGGATCAGCTTATAGAGAGAAAAGGTGTCTGTGACTCATGGATTTGGGGGGCCCCCGTGCTGGGTTGGGCTCATGGCTTTAGGTCTATGGCTAGGCTGTGCCTTAAGTCAAGGAGTGCATAGCAGAGCAAATAGTTCATTTCTTGTCTAGCAGCCAAATACAGGGAGAGGGGGTCTGCAGTCTCTTTCAAGGTGTGCTCAGTGACACTGGGCCTCATCTCTTAAAAGTCCCCCACCTTGAGGCTGGAGAGTTGGCCCAGTGGTTCAGAGCACAGGCTATTCTTTCAAAAGATCCAGGTTTGATTTCCAGTACCTACATGGCTGCTCACAAGGGTAACTCCAGGTCCAGGGGATCCAAACCCATACACACATTAAAAAAATAAATAGATAAAATTAGAAAATACAACTTTTCCACCTCCTAGTAGCACACCCTGTGTGGTCAAACCTTTAACGCAGGACTCTTTGGGAGGCATTCACGATGAGAGCCGCAGCGCCAGAATGTTCTCTAGCTCGTTTCCCCTCTGTCAGGTTCAGCACTTTTCCTATCATTTATTTGCTTAAATTTGCCGTCCATCTGTTTGTGTGTTTGCTGTTGGTGGGTCTGCGTGCGAGTGTTTCTCGTTGATTCAGCGGTACTTGTCATCTCGGTTTCTGTTAGCGCACATGTGCAGAGGGTGACTGCAAGGTGAGGCGGTGAGGCTGGAGCGTGTGCGCCCACTTTGCACAGACCTCTGCCGCCTTTGTACTCCCTCAGTAAAGCGCACATGTTCTGATGGCCTTCATGTCCTTGCTAATGCTTGATGTCGGAATTTAAAATTCTCAAATTGTTCTAAAGAGTACGTCACTGTGATTTTATTATTCGTTTCCGCAGTCCTAATGACAACGAGCCTGTTTTTAAACCACCACTTAGTTTGCTATTTCTGTGAAATGTCTGTTTAGTTTCCTGCCCATTTTTCTCCTTTATTGTCTGGTTCACACAAATTTATGGAAACTTCTTATATAGTCTGTAGACTAACCGTTCGTTGATTATATGTAGTAGATATACTTTTCTGGTTTGTGACTTATCTGCTTTTGTGTGTGTGTTTTCTTTTGATAACTGATCATTGATTTTTATTTCATATGTATTTTAGGCATATATGTATGTGTAACATGTGTTTGTGGAGGAGGCCAGAAGAGGGTTTTGCATCCCTTTAAACTGGAATTATAGGCAGTTGTGAACTGCCTGAAGTTTTTAACAGTTAATAGTACCTCCTGCTCCTCCAGAACCAGGTTCCAGCACACACAGCCAGTTCAGGAGAATGACACCCTTTTATGGCCTCTGTGGGCGCCCACATACAAGTGCTACACAGACATACATACCTACAGGCAAAACATTCATACACGTAAGAGATTTCTTTAATAAATCTGTCCCAGCTTGTTACAATGTCTGTGGGTTATTTTCTCAGACTTTCTGTTCTTAGGATTTAGGTCTTCAAATGCTGTTGAAATAAACCTTTGTGTAGTGTGAGGTGGCTCGGGTTCAGCATTTCCGCGTGTGGTTCTTTGCAGTGCAGAGGACTCACATGGGTGGGATGGCCTTTGTTTAACTCTCTACAACAGCAGTTTTATTCTTTCTGTCCAGATCTTACTGGGGTCTCTGTTTTGTGTCAGTAGTAACATTGTCTGTCTGTCCCTCTGTACCCTGATGTGTGAATTAACTATACTCTTGTAACAGTTCCTGATGTCTGGTAGGTCAGATAATTTCATCTTGCTCTACTTTATCAAAAGTATCTTGGAAAGTTTCTTACTCTTTGAAAGAAAAAAAATAACATTAAAAAAAACTCATGACAATGTGTGCGTGTTGGGCTCTGGAACGGGATTTATCATTGGCGTTAATGTCATTTGTTTTCTGCAAGTCCTGCTGTTTCATGGGAGTGCAGGGCGTGAACGCCTCAGCAGGTGTTGTGTGACTTCTTAACTGGAGGTGAAAGAAAGAGAAGGAAAAGTCGTCGAATGAACTAACATCTCCTCCGTTTAGGTTCCGCTGCTGCGGTAGTTCTGAAAGGGTGGAGGAACGTGAAAATGGCTGTGGAACCATGTTTCGTGAGTTGAACAAGGCCGGCATCCCTTACAGCCTAGTTGTCTTGTGCAGTAAATGGGAAGCAGCTGGTTGGTGTTCCGTGGCTGGTGTATGGTTTGCTCTTGATACTGCTTTGATTCCATGGGAGGGGGGTGAGCTGGAGGCCTTGGAGACTATATCTTGTCCTCTGACTGCTGCGTGAGACCAACAGCAGACAGAATGTGTAGCGTGTCTACCCAGGCATGAACAACCCTCCCCATGAACCTCGCTATAGAAATGTTTAAATGTTTGTTTTGCTTTCTCGTATGCTGCCGCCGTCCCACACTTTATGACACTTGTGCAGATTGCAGCCTTTCCCGACACTGCTGTGTTCTCACGGCACTGAGGGCTGAACCCAGGGCCCCAGACACTGCGGGCAAGTGTGCTGTCATTCAGCTCAAGCACTGTGTAGGTTTACGGGTGTGCTTTTGAGAATTCTAGACAAAGAGGAAGCATCTCCGAGAAAAACTCGGTTCTCTGAAGCCCTTGCAGCCTTCACACTGCCAGGCTCTCACCACAGCCCAAGGAAACTCGTCACTGACCAGTGCTCCCTTTCATGTCTTAGCAGTGCCCTCTTTACATCTACGCCAGCCAGGATGGCTTCCCTGCTCACATTTCAAACAGAGCACGCTGTAGTTCTTGGCTTTGTTCCTCCTGCCTTCTACCTGGGATGTGCGTCTACGGGCAGCCTTAATCGTTGGGGTTGTAGGTCAAATGCCCCCTCAGAAAGGTCTTTCCTAACTCACCTGTGGTCCCAGGCAGCCTGTGTGTGATTCCCACGTACACCTGGCATCCATCTGCTCTCCTCTCCTCTTTTTTCCTCCCCTCTCTTCCCCTCCCCTCCGCTCCCCTCCCCTCCCCTTCTCTCCCTCCTCTCCTCTCCTCACTTCTCCTCTCCAGCTCCCTCCCAATACCTTGCTTCTCCTAGAGAGTGGGCTCTGCCTTCTTCACTGCTGCCTTTGGTGCCTAGGTCCGTGTGTGACTTTATCAGTAGAAGCTGTTTGCTTAAGGAAGAGCACAAAGAGGCTCCCTGAAGCAGGCATGGACCACCAGCCCCTCCTTAGAGCCTTGCAGCACCTTGCTTGCCTCTGTTGGAATGCACACGCCATCTGAGCAGCTCTTTGAAGGGTATTTATTTGATGATACTCCAAGCATCTTGAGGCAAAGGCTTCTCTTAATTTTCCCCTTTCTGTTGTCCCTGCTGTCTTCCTTTGGGACTCAGGACTGAGCCTTGCATGCTGCTTTGCTTGTGGTAGACCCTAGCTGTCTGCTAACAAGGAGTGTGGTTAGCAGTTGTCTTCCCCAGGGACCAGAGCAGTACATTAGTAGTGCGATTGTCATGGTCAGACTGCTGGCCGAAGTAGCGTTTCCATCCCGGATTCCTCTATATGCTTTTCTTGAGTCTTCTGTGAGAAAATTCTGTTACTATGGTCTTTGTGAGGAAGGGACCAACCTCTCTTGTTCACTGCTTTTCCTTTGGTGGCTAGTGTGGTGTCCGATACAGGGCTCCTATCCTCAGTAAATGCTTGCTCATGTTTCATGACTGATGTTAAATTCAGCTTGCAAGAAATTTCTGTTTAGTGTTCAATCACTATTTTAAAATGGCAGGATTTATTTATCTCATCCATACAGGATCCTGATGGAGCAAGCAGGTGTTCACTGTGAAAAAGCCTCTGTCGCTCACCTACCTTCTAATCCTGATTAGCAGGGCTGGAGTGACATGTGCCTGGTTCCTAGTGGCCATTCATGCCTGTCAACCTCGAAGTCTCTGCTGATTAGATGACTCAGCCTGCTTTGAAAGGTGCCCCATGATCCTAAGGAATATGGACACCTTTCCAAACCGTTGTAACCGACTCCCTCATCCCAGAATCTAGCCTCAAGGGTGTGATTACAGAGCAATGATAACCTCCTACACTTCAGTGCCAAAGTTACACGGGGTGGGCAGAGGACAATGGAACCACCCCTAGAACATTCCGTATTCTTAAAGAAAAAGCATTTGTAGTTTGGAGAAGCTCCACTAAGACTTCATTGCGATGCAGACCTGCTTTGTGAGTTTCTGGGCAGTTCCAGGCGTGTCTTCTGTATGTGGCCTGCAATGGCAGAATCCAGAGCAGGGATGTGGCCAGTTTGGCCAGGCAGGATTGTGACAAGCATCTGTGAACAGTGGGAGCTCTGGTTTATGGGTTTCTCTCTCATCAAAGCTGCACGGTGAGCCAGAGCCAGGGACCAGACGACTGGAGACTCAACCCTATGGCTCTTACCTTGGTGAACCTGGTCCATCTCCCCTCGAGGGAGGCAGAAATGTCAGAGGGGCTGTTTGGATTTCTGAAGAGAAGACGCTGCTGTTTGGGAGCAGTGGGGTGGCAGGGCAGTGTGGCTTCCTGCTCGGAAGGGACGTTCGTCTGCTGCTGTGACTCTTCACCCCCCCACGCACCCCCCCCAAGACAGCTAAGACAGTAGGTGCTCTTTAAAATGACCTCTGACTTCTAGCAAGAACTTAATGCCATACAGTATTTACTCATTTCTAGACAGTGGTCCTCACGCTCCCTTCCCTCCCGAGGCCTCTAGCTCCTCCCCCTTGTGCTGTTAGTTGATGGCCTTTCTTTCTGTTTCTCTGAGAAAAATGGAAGCCACCAGAAGCTTCAACACCCTCCGTCTATGTTTCCTTCCACAGTGCTGCAGCCTCCCCTGGTTGTGTGGAGGAACATCCATGCTTCTAGACACCCTGCCTCTAGCACCCACAGACCCCAGATGCCTATGCCCCTAGCCATTCTTGCCCCTTGCAGTTCTTGCTCACAGGCATCCTGGCCTCTAGCTGTCCTTGCTCCTAGCTGTCCATGCCCCTAGTTACCCGTGCCTAGCTGATCATGCCTCTAGGTGTCTTTGCTCATTGCATGCCAGGTTGATCCAGTCTTGCCTGTCAAAATGCATGTCACTGCAGTCCTCCTGTCTCTTTCTGGCTTTTACCTTTATTTTATACTGGATCTATTGAGTCAGGGTAAAAATAGGCCATTTTTGTTTCTTCTGTGTGAGTAACAAACCCGTTATGGAGCCCCTTTAAGCAACTAGCTATATCCTCATTTCTTTCTCCTTTGAAGGGTGGAAGCAGGGGCCTGATCATGAGTCTAGCATAGGCAGATGGTCACATTTGATTCAATTAATCAAATTGTCCCTGCCAGAGAGATGTACAGGACTCTCTCATCAGTCCATATTTTCTTTGAAGGACTGGGGCAAGTTCATCTCAGAGCCCTCATCCTGAGACCATCACTTGTGAGCAGGCTGTGCACTGGGCCAGGGTCAGCCAGGCAGGAGGGGTTTCATAGCCTGAAGCAGGACAAGAAGAGAGAGAGAGAGAGAAAGAGAGAGAGAGAGACACAGAGAGAGAGAGATGGAGACAGACAGAGACAGAGAAAGAGAGAAACAGAGAGACAGAGAGAGAGACAGAGAAAGAGAGAGAGACAGAGACAGAGAGAGTTTGTGGGAAATGTTTGTGGGATTGGCTTCTCCCGTGTCTGACTTCCTGCTGATGCGGTTGTCTTGGTAGATAATATAGAGAAGAAGGAAAAGGTAAGTCATGTTTTAGACAGAAGAGTCATCGCGGATACAGGCCCCCAAATACTAAGTAGGGCCAGGAGGTCGGGACCGAGCAGTGCAGCAGCTGCCGAGTGCTTGGAGGCTATCAGCTTGCTTGGCTCCCGGCACTGTCTGCGTGGAGCCAATAGGAAAAGATGGCTGCTTAAAGCAGCTACGAGTGTCTCGGTCTCACCAGGCTGTTCCTGATGCCACGAAGCCATCTCCGTTGGCAGAGAGGCTGAGGGGGAGGTGGGGACACTGGCAAGGGAAGGATGCCAGTCACAGGACAAGTGCAGGTGTGTGTTTAAATTATCCACGAGTCCTAAGTGCCACAGTAACTGTGTTTTTCAGACCTCCCGATTTGTATCTCTGCATAGGACAGTGACCTCTATTGTGAAAATCTAATTATGAGACAGTGCAGCCAACGCGATGATTGTGACGGTCCCCAGCTTTTTCATTTGCTAGAACATTCTAGACCACAACTGTCCAGCTCTAATTGGTGCTTACCTTCTCTCTTTCCCTCTCTCTCCTTCTATTTCCCTCCTCTTCAATCTCTCCCACAAACTCCTGCTTTTGAGTGGCTCTCTCGTAGCCCAGGCTGGCCTTGGGTTTCCTGTGTGCTTGAGGACAACCTTGAACTCCTGATCCTCCTGCCCCCATCTTCGGATTGCTGGGGTTAGAGGTATATGCCCCATAGCTGGCTCTTTTTATCTCTTTCCTTCATCACATTATTTCATCATTATTCGCTCTCCGGTTTGATTATCTTCTGTCCCACTTTCTGTCAGAGAAGGGCTGTGTCTGTCCTGCTCATGGGTGTGACTCACCCTTGTCTCTGCTGGCCTCTGACTGCCTGCTTTTCATCCCACCCGGGCCCTTCTGTCTCCTTGCCATTCCTCACACACCAGACTTGCTCTGCCCCAGGGCCTCTGTACTTGCTGTTCCTCACACACCAGACTTGCTCTGCCCCAGGGTCTCTGTACTGGCTGAGCCTTCAGTCTAAAAACTTTTTCTTTTTTTTAATCATGAGTTCTGCTTGACTAGCTTTCATCCTCCATTGACCTTCACATAGTGACCTTTCAGTGCCGCCTTTTCTGGATCTTTATCTAAGACCACACCCCCTCGCCCTTTATACCAGCTGCCTTGCTCCCACCCCATTGTCCCGGTTCTATCTTACTTAATGTTCTCTGTTGTCCATCTTCTCCCCTGGAATGAGAGGTCTTTGAGGAAAGGAAGTAAAGTCTGCTCTCATTCTGTGGGGTGTCCAGTTTGGGGGGCAGTTCTGGGCCTGGTGGACCCTCTGTAAATCTGAATGAGTGGATGAGTGTGAACACCGTGTGCGAGGAGACTGATATGCACTGGGCGTGGCTTTCCCTCTTTTGTGTGTGTTGTTTTCTGAGACAGGGTCTCTTATATTACAGTGTAGTCCTGGCTGTCCTGGAACTCACTCTGTTGACTAGGATGGCCTGGAACTCAGAGAGATTCACCTGCCTCTGCCTTCTGATATCCCGCTATCCCACCTAAGCAATGAAACCCCACCTCTTTCTGTCTCCTGCTCTCTAATTAGCATCATTATTATTCTCTTTGAATTTGTGTATGTTCATCGTCCACAGTGCTGGGCACTTAAACATAAGAAATTTCAGGTGGGGGAAGTGGGAGCAGGTGGGGGGAGCAGGAGGAGAGGAGGGAGTGGGAACTAGAATGGGTATGTAAAATGAGAAAAGATTGTTTTAAAAAATGAATAAATAAATAAATTTTAAAAAGAGATATATCCAGCTCCCCTGCAGGAAAGAGTTTCCCACACCTGCTCTTCCTCCCTTCTGTTACCCTTGCCTTCTCCGTTGGTCTCCTTTGTTCCCCTAGTTCTGCATCTTCTTTCATGTCACGTTTAATCACGTGACTTTATGTATGTGAAAGATACAGGAACTACAAATGTGGGGAAATAGGATACTCGGTTCAGAAGCTGGCTGACTAGGGCAATGCCATGTGCCAGGAAGTCCAGGACAGTGCATGGATCCCGGGGGGCGCATCAGGAGTGCAGCATCTGAGCTGAGCCTACAGCATGGTGGAGTTTCCCAGACATGGCTGGAGGGCGCCAAAGGGGATGGAAGCAGTAATAGCTAAGCAGGGGTGAGGGAGATGAAGCAGACTCACTCATTCTTGATCTCCACTTGATGTCAGGTTCTGTGCCTGCCGCTGTCCCTGCTCTGGTAGACAAAGTCTCAGGTGAGATAAAGTCTTCATCAGGGGCCTGATGAAGGCAGAGGAGGGAAGCCCATCCTCCTCCTTGCTGGGGAAGATTCTGAATGGAGCATCAGGTTGGGATGATGAGGGATGAATCTGTGTCATGTGTGTTTCTGGGGCTTGAGGGCCACCCGTGTGGTTTGGAAGGCCATGTGGTAGAGATCCTGCAGCGGCAGAGCTAGTGTCTAGTGCCGTGATTGTTAGGTGCCACTTCTGCAGGGTTAAGTGTGTCCAGGTGTGTGTCCAGCTGACCTGGTCCTCATTCTCGGCTTCACGATCTTGCCACCTTGTAATTCCCAGACTACTGATGGTGCAGCATGGGGGCAGCATGCCACAGGTGTGACCAGGTCTCTGTGCCAGGCAGTGTGCACAGGCTAAGGCTGAGAGGCCAGAGTCAACATTGAGCTCTGGGCTGAGCGGGCTGATTCAGAGCTGCTCTGTGCCAGGGCTGTAGGTGACTTCCATGGAGAATGCTGGTCTTCCAAACTGCACTTTAGAAGGCTGTCTTAATATTTTTACTCTCAATAGTAAGCTAAAGCTGACATTGGCAGGCTTGTTCAACAAATGTAAAATAACCAGAAAAGACATTCTGAAGCATTCTGGAACGAAACAGATGGACCAAGCAACCATGTTAAAAACAGCAAATCATAGCTTGAACTTCAGTTAATCATAATCAAATTTCTCTATCCTTAATTAATTTGAAGCATCTCCCTGAGTAGTTTTCTATTTTGGTTTCTTTTACTTAAAAGACCTTGTTATTATAGGGCACCCCAGTTAAAGATGCCTCACACTTGACATCTGAGCCCAAAACCTTATCATTTAGGAAATGCTATCCTTTGCGAGGTTTCTGGAGTGGCTGTTTGTTTCTTACAGATTCATGGGGGAATCTATTTCATCTTCTGCTGACATAGGAATGAACAAAACTGTATTCACTTAGTGACTTCAAAACCTCCCTGTGCATGAATCAGGGTTGTCCTGGACTTAACCTCTGCTCCCAGCCGGCTGCTGACAGGCTTTGTCAGGTGAGCACTGGCTGATGGACTGGGATGGACAGATGGCCTGTGCTTGTCAAACCTTAGCCTATACCATTCCTCATCTGCGTGCACATGAGCCGAGCCCTTGTGCTGCAAGGACACCATGCGGTAGGGCTGTGAGGCCCCACGTGTGAAACAATGCTGGGACCTTTCTGAGGCTAAGGAAGCCAGGTTGGGAGACAGAGGGAAAGGGGGAAAGGGTGTTCCTGCAGCTGAGAGGAGCGGTGACCACATCTTTCAGATTCCATCCCAGATGGGCTTCAGACAGGTGTCTGGCTCATGGGCCACCATGGCTCACCTGCCCTCATGAGGCTGCCCCCCAGCTTTCTCTACTTTGCATAGCCTCTTAGGAATGAGAAATTTGGTGGCATCCGTATAGGCCATGCTCTAAAACTGATGTTTTCATTTGAGGGGATTGTGGAGGAATGCAGCATGTGATCAGTGGGAAGTCCATAATTTAACAAGGGAGTCACATGATCCCTTGTTCTGCTCACTTGTGCTCAGTGATAGACGTGTGTCTGATTTCATCTGGACACTGCCCTTCCACAGACAGTGGGTGCTCATACTTAGTGCTCAGTACTGATCACTCAGTGCTGCTCTGTGTTCTTCCACTAACTGCTTGGCCCTGAGTTCTCAGTGCTGAGATCCTCTCTTCCATAGCCAGAGGGTGCTCAGACCGCTGACTGTCCCTCAGCGAGCAGTGCTCAGTATTGCTGCCAGTCGCTCTTGGTCCCTAACCCAGTGAATAGAGCAAGTGCTTCATTCAGACTCGGCCAGCTCCTCTGTGCCTTCCACCGCTCACTGCGCCGCTGCCTATGCAGTACCTACTTGTTTGGACAATTAAGTAAATGTGCATCCGAATTAATCCCATTTGCCTGACTAGAGAAGAGGCTTTCACTGTTGAGGAGTATGAGCCGGGGCTTCCTCCTGGCCAAAGACAGCTTTGGATGAGAGCAGCTTCCTTCCTTCAGTGAGTGTTCTTGGCTCTCGGAATGGGGAGAGGAGACCCTGTCAGTTTTACTAGACATTTTTTTCTCAGTACTGACTACAGCACTTGGCACGGGGCAGGTACTGAATAATTGTTAAGTGATTGCACACACAAATGAGATGTCCCTGCTTTTCTTACACTGTGATGGTTGTTCAGTCTCAACTTCATCCTTTCTCCTCAGCATCTTCTTACAGGTATGCTTCATAAGCATTCATACACACACACATACATAACACACATACATGCACAATACATACACACATGTGCATACATATGCAATACAAACACACATATATAATACATACATGCACAATATATCCATAATACACACATTCATACATATACACAATACACATACATACATAATTCATACATGCACACAGATGCATAATACACACATACACAATACATGCATAATAATACGTACATATACATGCATATGTGCATATGTGTATGTATTACACATATGTTCAACATAGTGATTGGCACATGGCAATGACAGTTGGATGCACTAGTAGATGAGGGAAAGTATTCAGGAGTTGGAAGATTTGGGTCTGGCTGCCTGACCAATCATAGAACCTGTCACACCTCTTAGAGAGGCCAGGTGGTCCTGTCTCAGGGCAGAAGAGTCCTGCTGTCCAACTGCACTGCTCTACTGATTCCTGCCCTGTCTCCCTCGAAGATGGCATGTGCAGTTCATTGAGAGGGAGGGAGGAGATGGAGAGAGAGAGAGAGAGAGAGAGAGAGAGAGAGAGAGAGAGAGAGAATTCTTAGTACTGATTGAGCTTCTTCACACACACATGAGTGTCTTCTTATGTTATGAAAACATGGAAGAACCCTGTGATGCTGGACTGCTGGACATGTAGCTAATGGGCACACACTTCCTCCATGGTCTCCTGAGAAGTTATTACTTTCCTGTGCCTAGATAAGTACATGAGTGTAATAGAAACATGCCGTCAATATAGAAAACTTGGAAATCACAGTGAACTGTTCATAGCTGTCCACAGGAGGTGGCCCTGAAACAAGCAAGATTAACATTATGTATATTTTATATCGTCCTAGGCAAGTACATATACATACCACACACCGTTGAGATCGTTTCTGTCTCTTAGCAGTTATTCTGTATCTTACGTTCCAGAGTAAATTGCCAACGAGGAAGCCTTGTTTTGACATTGCCTCTGTAACCTGCTCAGGGCCATGACCAGTGTGAGGCATGACAGATGCTGAATGCTCCTTGCCTTCCTTTAATGTCAAGGCTGGAAAGATACTAAGTCGTGACCCAACACTCTAATTTAAATATGGAACAGTTAAGACAAGGAGAGAAACAGATCAGTGTCTAAGCATGGGACAGTAGCAAAGCTGTACTGGTCATTTGTGCCTTCTGTCTCCTCTCCACCTCTGCCCCCTGCCATGAGTTCAGCTGCAGGCACCAGAAAGGCCTGGGCTGGGTCTTTTCGAGAAGAGGCCAACTGAAATTTGGTTCATTTTACCCTCATCTCGGGTTCTTGGCTGCTGCTGCTGCTGCTGGAATAACATCTGGGTGTCTTGAAGCAGCTGCCTGCAGTGAAGCCTTCGGCTGCTTTCAGAGCCTTGGTGGATTTCTGGGTCAGTGCCCATCTGAGGCGTCTGCCTGGTCATCCTCGCTCGTGCTGTGTGCTCGGCTCTGCAGTCCTATTAGAATTCTAGTCTTGGCGGGAACGATCCTCCCATGATGCTGTGTGACTGTCCTGACATGTCTCTTGTCTGCCTTGCCTTTTAGGCACAGTGGGAAGGAATCCTTCCTATAGAAGGGTCTTTCCTCGGGCCCTGATAAGCATGAAAATCCTCCATTCTTGCCTGTGGTTTCTCTTACCAAGCCGTGTTATTCACTAGTAAGCATTTCCTGTTTACCCACCTCAGTCAGAATCTTCCGTGGAGGATCTAGCTTTCTTGGGCTGTCCTGGCCTAGAGAGAAAGGGGGCATATGTCTAGAAAACCCTTCAATCTCTGGTGACCCAATAGCAAACAGAAGAAGGACTCTGGACAGTTTGTGGCCGGAGGCCTTCCTCATGGTGGCTGGATCAGAGCTTTGAAAGGAGGGCGTTTGACTTAGAATGTGTGATTAAAAATGGAAATCATAGAGGTTACAGGCTGAAGAACAGGCTCAGGGTGAGAAGGGTGGGGGCTGAAGTCCTAGGAAAGGCAGCCAAGGAGGAAGCTCAAATAGGGGCTCAGTGGGGCAACCCGAGCGTCTCCTCTGTAGGCTGTAGCTCTTGGGTAAGTGCACTGCCCAATCCACCTCCTCTTGTTCCACTCCAGCTCTTTGGTGCCCGTGGCCTGGCAGTTTGGAGCATACAGCAGGTTTTTATTTTACTTTATTCATTTATTCTTTGAACAGGCTATTGAGCAGCGTTCTCCCGGCTGCTTAGGGTCCTGGCGATGGGTGTGAAGTGATCCGGAGGCGCTCTACAACTGTGGATGCGTGTTTGGCTGTACATGTGCCCTCTTTGCTCTTCAGTCTGTTAACTCTTGAAAGACCACGCACCTTGCACATAGATACCCTTAAAAACTCTTCATATCTCTTGGACCATGGGAAGATTATTCCGGGGGAGTTTTCATCCCACTGGGAAGCTTCCCCGAGCTTTAACTCCTATGGACCGTGTGTTGTCATGGACCTTGGTCTTGGAAACTGAATCGTGGTATTTGCTTGGGGAATAAAATGCAACAGAGTGGCGTTTCCCAACCGTTTCGCCGGTTCTGGGAGCCTGCGGCTGACATTGACAGCAGACATTTCCACCATCAGTCCTGCTGCCTACCTGATCCCACCCGCTCCTGCCATCTAGTGCAGGGACGAGCCAGCAAGCTGAGTCTGGGACTATGTGGCTAGCGCCCCCAAATGCAGCCAAGCTACCTCTTCCTACAGGACTCCCAAACCTCATGGTCCCCAGACACAGGTGTGGACCCAAGTAAGCATCCCTACCTGTTCCTAGGGTCTGCTTGGACTCCTCCCATGGTCCTCCCTTGACTGGAGGAGAGCTTGCACCGGCAGCAGCTCAGCATGGGAGACAAATATCCCTGAAGTTGCAAAGCTGCCAGTTTGATGCTCTCCTTGGGGACTTTCTTCTTGGCGAGTCTGTATGGCTTATAGTCAGGGGGTCAGGACTCTACCAGGTTGGATGTGAGGTGCCCAGCTGAGGGCAGGAATGTGGATTGCTGCCTTGGTATCTTGTTAAAGTGCTGGCCCGTTAAAGAGCTGCGAGGAGCAAGGTTGGCATTTGTTTCCCAGTCTGGTTTAATCTGCCCTGTAACAGTGGGTGAGATGAGGGATAAAAGCGCACCCCTTCATAGTTGTTCGGAGCCCTTTTTGGAAACCCAGAAGCAGTGTGTCTGTGCTCTGTGGCCCTGTCCTCTGCTAGAGTCAGCAGCTGTGGTGTATAGTATTTTAGGCCCCTGACCAGATCTTCAGCTGGCAGCTCTGCAGCTTCAGGAATACTCGTTTCCCATGCTGAGCAAGGGCTGCTGCTGGCGCAAGCTCTTTTCAAGTCAAGGGAGGACGGTGGAAGGAGTCCAAGCAGGCCCCCTAGGAACAGGTAGGGATGCTTACTTGGGCCCACACCTGTGTCTGAGGACCATGATGTTTAAGAGCCAAAAGGAGCAAGGCCGAGCCCAGGTGGTCTCTGGATACCCTAGTGTGAGCATCTCTCTATTCCCCTGTTCCTCTGGGCAGTTCTCATTCATTTGATAGCTCATTGGTGGTTTAGGAAGTGTGCTGTGCTCAGCAAGGTTTTTAGCCAGGAGGCAATGGACACCAGCAACTGTAACTAATACAAGGTCATAGGTGTCATAAGAAACCTGGAGACGGGTGCAGCGTGGGGGCAGGGTGTGGAGAATTAGGTGATTGGCGGTCATGTTTGCTGTGTTCCTTCCCGGCTGGCTTCCATTTCCTTGCTGTTATCTAAAACTTCCATAACAGCCCTGCTTATTTCTACAGTACCATATTGTTGCCCCAGAAGCCCTTCTGCACTGTGGGTTACACGCAATTCCTAGAAGCCCTAATGTGGGAATCGTAGGAACAAAGGCTTGCCAGCCCCTTCTCAGGGGGATATGACCTTTGGGTGCTGCTCATGGCTCCTGCTGTATTGGGCGTCTGTTCCCCAGCTAAGCCACAGCATCTCTTTGAAGCATGAGGAAGATCTATTCTTCAATATTCTTGGCCATCAACTGCTGTCCTGTCCATACTCACTTAAGGAAAGGCTTAAGAGAGAGGGTGTCTGCAGATCACGCCTGCCTCTTGCCTGCCCCATGGCCTGAATCACTCTGTTAAAGTCTTTTGGTTCTGGCTTGGAAAAGTAGAATGGTGGAAAGACACAGAGAGGCTGTCAGGAACACGTAATGTCTCAATAGACAAAGACTTGAGGCCTTCCTGAAGAACAGAAAGCTTGGTTCACACCCTGTCTTTATGCTTTTTGAAAGAAAAGGATGTGTCAATTTGCACTGCCTAATTCCTTTTTGAATGTGGGTCAGAGCTGCCTTCCCCACATGCTTTTGTCGAATCACACCTAGACTTCTGGTGAAATGCTTGTTTCATAAATCAAATTTAATTAATAGGAACAGGGAAGGTGAAACACAGGGCTGACAACCCTGGTGAGACGTGACTTCCTGCCAGCCCAGAGGGGCCTCTGGGGTCAGCCGCCCTCCCACTTGGGGAGCCAGGATTCTGGGAGTGAGGCTGGGGCACTGGCCAACAATGTGTAGCTTGGATTTGCTTCTGAGCAGATATGACTGGCCCACTTCTAGCCCTCACGCCAGAGAAATTGTCATTGCCTTAAAATCTTTTTGACAGGAAGAAACAAACAAAACAGACTCTGGGTTGAGGCCAGGCTTAGAACTTGAAGCCAAGCTGACCTACTTTAACCATGGCTTTATCAAAGCCTGCATTGTAATTCCACCTCCCAACTGCTGGCGTCTTGGGAACTGAGCACCTGACTCTGAGCAGGGGGAGAGCAAGCATGAAGAGCTTGTCCTTGTACTGGGAAGGCTGCTGGGCTGGGGGGGGGGGGCGGGGGCGGGGAGGAGAGACTGAGCCTTCCCAGAGCCCACCTGCTGATGACTGTTCTATAGGAAGACCTCATTGGGGAGTAGTGGCTGCCCTCTACTTCCAGCTACAGGGTCATTCCTTGCCCAGTGGGCTTTTATAACAGTGCCACCCCTGTTTGACCTTGACAACTTCCCAGTGAGGGAGACAGGCTCACTATTTTGTCCTTGATCCATAGTGGAGGAAACAGAGAGAGAGGCCTTCATGGTGCTGTTACCCTGGCACGCACAGGTCACAGCCGAGCACCCACATAGAATCTGTGCCTCTGGAAATCTCTTTCTTTTCAGATCTTTTATTTTCTTCCTTGTTTGTTTAGTTTAAGGAGTTCTAGCTTTGGTTCAGAAACCAAATAGGTTCCAAAGTGAACATCCGGTCCATGGGTAATGGGCCAGCAAGCAGTCTCCTCTTGAAAACACTGGAACTCTCCTGAGGGTTCTAGTAACAGTCTGGGCACCTTGTTGATATGGGCATCAGTTCCTTGTAGGCTGGAAAGCAATCTCACCCAGTGTAGTGGCCAAGGGAATTCACGCAAAGAAGAGGAGTTTCCCACTATGGTTTCCCTGCACTCATAGCTTCTCTCTCTCTCTCTCTCTCTCTCTCTCTCTCTCTCTTTCTGTGTGTGTGTGCATGCACACACACACACACAAGCTTCCTTGAAAAAGTAGTCCTGGGTCATCTATTCTTTGTCTGTTCTCTCGTTTTTCTCATTTTTCTCTGATGTAATAATTCCGTACCTGTCTTTTTCTAACACTATATTGTTTTCAGTAATGAGGGAATATTGTTTAAAAATACTAAAGTTAATCCTCCCAGTTTTTAAGTCATTGTGGACCACAAACAACAGTATAAGGACTGAAGACAGGCTCTCATGTCATAGCCCTGCCTGGCCTGGACCTCACTCCCAGAGCATCACCTGCCTGTGTCTTCAGGTGGTGGTTATGGACTCTGCACCACCACACGCTCAAAGAGAGGGCCGGTTTGAGGAAAGGAGGTCAGACTGTGGACTCTGTAGGACAAACTGAGTTTTTGATGTCTGCAGAGTGCCGGCAGAGACACTAAGCAAGATCTTGGGCACATGGTTTTGAAGTGCAGATTTCAGATGCATATCTATGAGTAACTGAAGCCATAGATATGAACTAGCCTACCACGGTCTGTGTTCTTTCATTTCCCATACAACCGTGTTTGTGTTTGTTTAATGAAGACTGTTCCTCAAGCCACAGATAAGATCCTGGAATGCCAACGGGAAATCCTGTCAGTGAGCAGGGTGACAAATCAGTACTGTGTCTGTGTGCCGTGACTCTAATGAGCACGGGTGGATGACGGAGTGGTGGGCTTGCTTCTGTAGCCACACTTACTGAAGACCGTGCACATCCCGCCAGGTTGAACCCCAGTTTACTTAATTAACTTCTTGCAGTATATGCTTGCAATAAGGAATAGTTCAGCAGTGTGTTCAGTGTTCTCAAATTTGGGATTAATTCTTTGGATAAATTCCCAGAGGCATTTCTTCAATTATAAGGTACACGCATCTTCATGACCTTTACTACCACAGAGGCAACTGAATGTGTATAAAAAGAAGCTCTCACAGGCAGAGGGAGAGGCGGGTGATTTTTCCCGCTACTCCTCGGAAAGGACTATTCTCTTGGGTTTCCCAGGACCCTGTGTGGTGCACACTGAAAACACAGGGACAGGCTATTTCTCTGACTCATCCACCAGTGTCCACCGAGCACAGAATGACTCAGAACAAGCCCCGATTCCAGCCCGGGGCTGGTGGCCTAATAGCTGGTAGATCTGCAGATAATTGTCACCAGGATGCATCTGCTTGATTTGGGTTCTCTGCAAAGTTGGGGGCAGGGGGAGTTCATAGAGGTTACAGCGAAAAATTGAATCTGCGATGCCATCTGATCACTGAGCAGAGAGGTCAGCAGCCAGGCCCACTCCGCCTGTGAGCAGTGGAGACTCAGATGTGGCTAGCAGTTTTTAGAAATATGCTTTTTGGTCTTTGAAGTGTTGGAGGTGTGGAGCCAGTCTGGAAGCTTAGACAACGAACTCGTGCTTCAGAGTCCATCTGAGGGGAGCAGTCCCTGGTCTCCTTTGTTGGTGGGGAGATGCAGTGATCTTTAAGTCAAGAGAGCGTGAGAAAAGCCTTGATTAAGAAGCGCGTTGGTTTTTCCAGTCCCTCCATTCACGGTTCCATTTGCTCGGTGACACAGCTGTAATGGCCGCGACTTCCGACTGGCAGCAGATGTGAGAGCCTTTAATTCTTCAGATCCATAGGGATTTCCTTCATGTAGAAGTCCGTGTCTTTCCCCCTATTTAATTAAGCCTTTAATGAATATTTTATCAAATGAAGTCCATGTCTTATATTTCATTATTCATGCTGTTTACAGGCCCTTGCCTTATTAGCATAATTTATAAACTAAGATTGTAGGAGGAATGATGGCTTAAAGACAGTGGTTTCACAGCCTTCCAAATATGGGCAGAAACAAGCATCTTGGATGCTGCCAGAGAAAGCGGGTCTCTGAAGTGTGTGTTTTGCCTGGGGTGACAATTCCCGAGTACATGGGCTGAGTGTTAGGTTGTCCTGTGCACTTTCTGCAATATGGATGACTGCAGCTGCCTGGGGTCTGTGGAGGTAAGTTCAATTGGGTTGTGTCCTGACTAGGTGACTGTAGCCAATCCCTTGTCCAAGGTCAAGGTCATTTTTATCCGTTCACTGCCCAGATATGGCCTACTTCCCTGGTGGCCTTGCTAGCCAGCTTATAATGTCCCCTTCTACTTCCAGCTAAATCTTATGGGCCTCTCCTCCTTCATGCTGGCCTCCATTTTCACAGTGGACCATTTCCATCACTCTCTTCCCCTCCCCTTCCTCCTTCCCTCCCTCCCTCCTTCCTTCCCTTCCTCCCTTTCCTCCCTCTCTTCCTCCCTACCTTTACCCTCTCTCATCTTGACTTTGTGGCATGTTCCATCTTCTAAATCCAGTACACTCTTCAGTAGCCCGTGTCTCCTTTCTATCGGCGTGCTCAGGGCCGCCCTGTCTGTCTCCCTCACACCCCTCACACATGCTCTAAACCCTCACCTCTCTTCCATGTACATTCTTCCCTTTGGTCCTTTGCACTCCCAGCTTAGGGTCAGTCCAGGTAGCTGTTGTCGTCCTTCCTGCCCATCACCCCAGCTCATGCTGGTTCCCCCTTCTCTGTGACTGTCCTTCCATGCTGGGCTCTTTCTGTTCTAGTAAGGAGTGCCCTTGCTTCCCATCCGAGCCTCTTGCCGGATGATCCTTCCTTCCCTTTTTCCACTGCAGCGGTGGGTGCCTGACCGTCGCTTCTTCCTGGGAGGCCTCTGAATGGCTGTGATCAGCTGACTCGCCTACAGTATCTCTCCTGTTCTACCTCAGAATTGTTGCTTATTGTTTATGTGCTTATCTTTTCAAGACCTGGCCTAGGCTTTGTGGAGCAGACCCAGTTTCAGACCTTCTGTGTCTTCATGTCCATGAAATGTCCTAGAAATCCTATTACTTTGGCATCCAAATGCCATCCTAACTGTCTCTCAGAATCAGAAGTAGATTAAAAAAAAATCTTTTCTCAGCAGGAGTGCCCTGATTTTTAGTTTACAAACTTTCTGTGGTCATCTTGATTGTAATTTCTATTGTCTGGACATGTGGTCTAGAGTTTGGAGGGGACAGGTATTGGGCCAACTTCTTGAGCTAAATCCTAACTTCACTAATTGTAGTGGAGTGACATTGAGGCAGGTACCTCTCAGAACCCGAGAACACAGAGCGTCTTCAGTAGGATAGTACCCAGCTCCTAGTGGCTGCTGAGGGGACTGTCTGCTCACACAGGAGGGCACATCAAACCATTCAAGGCACACAACATCTGGGACGCACTGGCTGCTGTTCTTGGAGGGTATTTTCTACTTCCTCTGGGACCTTGTGTTTGCTTTTCCCCTACACATGGGATTTTAGTAGACATTTGTAGGTGGAAACACACAAGTTGGGGAGGAACAGAACCAAGACTTTTGAAGCCATGATACCGAGCCCTTTCCTCCTGTGCAGTCTCTAACCTGTCTTCTCAAATGGCCCAGACTCACCGTCTCGGGGTTACTCCACTGTCACCTCTGCATTGCCCACACAATGAGGCTCTTCGTTTGTCATTCTGTCTGGGTGACAGCAATTCTTTCCTGGGACTCGGCATCTTATTCCCTGCTCCACATCTACTACCCTCCCCAGGGCCCTTCCGATGTCTTCTCAGCTCTGCCGATCCTATGTGTGTCTCCATTTCCACTCACTGTGGTATTGATTTACACGAGGATTTTGCTTTGCAGTTGTATGATTATAAACTACTGAAGACAATGGGATATTTTTTCTGGAAATGTCATAAAGCTTGGAGCAACTCATAACTCCCTCGTCGTTTGAGAAAAGCTCACAGGAAGAAATGACCTCTTGACCTAGTTTGTTGTTACCTTATTGATTCTTGGATGTTAGTTCACGTCCTGGGTGCATATTAAATTTCACATCACCTAGCACCCTTTCTTACCCACTTTTGGCAAAACTCCGTGACAGGTTCTTTATCCCTTCTGTTACTTTTCTTTCTCTGTCTTTGTAGAAACAGCTGATTCTTTTTATATTAAATGTCTCTTCTACACTCAGCTGGTGAATGAAAGTGTCAGGGTCCTGTCTGCCTCTTGTGTAACAGGTGCTGTTTCAAGCACCAAGAAGCAGCAGTGAAATAACCAGGCAGGGTCCTATGGAACTGCATTCTGGTGGGATGAGACAGATCTCTCTCTCTCTCTCTCTCTCTCTCTCTCTCTCTCTCTCTCTCTCTCACACACACACACACACACACACACACACACACACACACGTGTATATGTTGTCTTTGGAAAATAAGGAAGTACTCTAATTGGAATGGAGGGGATTTGAAGAGTTGGAAGAGATGCACACAGAAAATAGAGAGCCTCTGAAAGAACCTTAGTCTCACTGTGGATTAGATGGAGAGCCACTTGAAGGTTTGAGGAGAGGAAGGATACAATGTAATTAATCTAAGGTTGCCTCAGGTCTTTTATGCTTAGGGAAAGTGAACCAATAACTTGGGGAAGGAAGGAAGTTACTTTTAGTAGAAGGCCTGTTATTGGAGTCTCTTGCTCAGCAACTGTTGTTCGTGGGTCCTTGGGGTCTCTGTTCTAAACTGTTAGCACCCCAACACCCAACCCCGCCCCCACCTTAGCGTATCTTAGTCTGTGAGCAGGCTTAGCAGTTTTCAAAGGTAAGTTTAGCATGGGAATAGACATGCAGGCTGTTCTTATAGTCTTCTAGAACTAAAGCAATTTAAAGCAAGTGAAGGAATTGAGGCTGGTAGGACCCAAAGTCTGTCCTTTGACCCACAATGTAGTCAGTATAACGGAACTCACCTTCACTTGTGTATGGATTCAGATGAGAGGTTGTTTTTAGTAAAAGATCTGTTGCAGTGAATGAACTTTTATGGGTCAATGAGATACAGAGCACGGCTCCCTCTCCATTTCAGCCAGCATCTCTCGCCTCTGAGCGTCCTCCCTAGTGATTGATTTAGCCCTGATGGTAAGCAAGAAAGAGATGGCTTAAGTGGATCTGACTGATCTCCCAAATGCTTCCTGCATCTCTCCCCCAGTAGATTGTGTGTAAACAGTTAACACTTTGGAAAAAAAAATATACCCAAGGCCAGCATACTCAGCTGTGCTCCCAGAGCACCCTCACAGTTGACAGTGACCAGGAGGTAGTCTGATTATAGTTCTGCTCATAGAGAATGCTCTCCTCAGGCAAGTTGAGGTTACCAGGATACTGTAGGCACTGCAATGTGAGGAAATAAGGAGAGGAAGAAAGAGTGAAGGCTAATTTCTACCACCCTACCCCTCCCCATGTAACGCCATGCCATGTCACAGCCACAGCCACATAAGAGCCAGGGCATTTCTTCTCAGTCTGCGTTCCCTGCTCTGGACTCCCAACGAGCAGGTGGCCCTGCCTTCTGCCTGCACCGGGCAGTTGGTTCTTCCTCAGCAGCTGGGGTACCCGCAGTGACTTGGTGACTGCCATCCACCATCTTTGTATGAGCTCCAGGCAGAAGGTGTGGCGTTGGAATGTGTTCTCCAGGTGCTGAATGTGCTGCTGCTTTCCTTAGAAGGTGCGGAAGGAGGAAGACCAGTAGTTTAGCGGCAGAAACCACCAGGCCTAGGCAAGGTCTCTACCTGATTAAGAGCACATGGAGTAGAACACTGAGCACACATATGTTTGTGTGCTCACCTGTGCCTGTGCCTACCATTGGTAAATGCTAAAGGAATGGTCCCTTGGTAGAAGGAACTTCACCCATGGGTGTGAAGTCATGCCAATGACAACAGGTAAAAAATCGCCTCAGACATGCAACTCTGTTATTTTAAAGCCCCAGAGCAGCGTGGGTGGTCTCATAGCCAGCTGCTTCGTTTCTTACTCAGAAAGGAAGACAAAGTTGTTCACATGCTGGAGGCCTGCTGGAGTCCAGCTCAGGGTGAGAAGTCAGAACGCAGGCTCCTCGGGCAATCCTTGTACACATTGCTTCCGTCGCCTGGCACGTTTTCCTGAGCAGCAGCTAGGCAGAAACCCATCCTGGTGCTGGATATATTTAGTAAACAGGCTGCACATGGGAGTCAGTTCTTCCAGGGCAGACACATGGACAGACGTTTTGTCACTTCCCCTGGGAAATATCCAGTGAAGGATAAAGAGGGCAAGGTGGGTGCCAGGGAGGGCCTGTGGTTAGGACGAGATGTCCACAGAGGTTAGGAGGCAGCAGGAGCTGTTCAGGAAAAGCATCTTTGAGTTAGGAGTGACGGAAGGAAGTGGGGGGTGTGGATGTGTCTGGGAAACAGCCAGGAGGAGCTCAGATTGTAATGGAGTGGCCGCTGACGACAGAAAAGATGGCTGACTGAAGGAAGAAAGGGTTGCACGCAGGTTTAACTTATGAACCACGATTTCACTGTGGCTACTTGAAGGAGCCGAATGCCTCTCCCTAACTCTGCATCTAGCTAGCATGAGGGGCCATCACACAGAGCCTCCTATGCTGCCTTCACAAGGACATGCTAGTGACTCCAATAAAAGGAGGTGTCTGGATGATCACCTGCACTGGCTCAGACTTCCTGCCAACGGCTGTGTCAAGCCTGGAGGACAGACTCCATAACGCAGGGAACGAGAAGGTGAGTCCAGAAAGCATCTCCTGATGAGGGAAGTAAAGTAGGCAGAGAGACAGCAGTGAAGGTGGTTAGTGTTCTGGAGTTTTCTAGGCAGGGGAGGAGCAACACACTTCGAGCTGACGGCCAATAGCGCCGCTCTTTTCCCGTGAGCACCCTGGCCTCCTGGAGTCCCTTTTTAGTCTGTCATGCTCCACACTTGTGTCTGTGTGGCAGTCGCCTCGTGGGTATGGTGGGCATGGTGTTTTTCTTTCTCTGGTCAAGATGTAAAGACTTCTAGTCTGATCATGAAGTCCCATGAGGCATGGAGAGTGTCTGCCTGCCATTTTTCTCCCCAGTTATGCAGATATGAATTAGATCATTGTGAAGTTTCCCAACTGGTCAGAAATGGTGACAGCAGACTTTATTCCCTTGCAGTCTTGATGTCCTGCTGTCCTCCTATTAGTGTCTTTCCAAGGGTTTCAGTATGTATTTTCTCCACGTTCTCTGCCCATTGGTTGTCTGTTTTAGTGAAGCCGGTTGTTGAGCTCCTCAGATGGCATATTAGCTGAACCCAGCATTATAGACAGCTATTTAAAGGGGTGTCTAACCTTCTTTAGTCTGAGTCTGTCTTCAAGTGGGGTCTGTGACAGCATTTCCCACAGATTGCGTGGTCATGAGAGGCATTTAGAGGATTTCAAGGCTGATACAAAGATTATTTTCACTTGGAAGACAAGGATAGACACTAAAGGCCAAATGAGAACTCTGGCCCACACTCTAGGGTTGTATCTGAGGCCTGGGTATGGTGAAGGAATAAGTGGAGTTGCCTCTGTTCTAATGTTCCTGCTCTCCCTACACGTCTTTCAGCATCCAGGTTTGCTTCCTCCAGGGGAACCATGGACTCAGGCCAGAACCATGTTTCCATGGGTTCCCACCTATTCCACCATGAGTCTCTTGCAATGCCTACCAGACTTGACTGTGTCTGCCTAGAACACAGTTAAAGTAGTAGCAGAGAGACGAGTGCAGGGTCAGAATTCAAGAGAAAAGAGCAAACTTGAAAATGTTTTCTGACTTCTTTTAATAGCTAGTGTTCATGAGGATACATGCTCAGTTAATGATGAGGTTGCAGGCTCAGTTAATGACGAGGACACTTTGTAACATGTGTCCAGAGGTGACTTAAACAGATGGGTTGGGCAGAGGGAAATGCCAAGGTGTGCAGAGTAAACGCATTACTAAATGGAGGCATCTGTTGTCAACAACGCATGTTGATGTCAGCATAGACTAGCTTAGTCACCTGGAGGTGTTTTTCAACCCCCAGGAGGTTCATTTAGGATTGATTCACCCTAAAAGGAACAAAGGTTTAGTCACTTGCTGTTCTAAACCCTAGAACAGATAGAACTGAGTTTGTTACCGATGGACTCGGTTAGTGGTACACACTCCACATTGTCCTCCTATGGCCCCACAGTGAGCTTCTGTCCACTGTGTACCAGATGCTGTCTGGGTGTTGGGAATAAAGCAGCGAATAAAAAAATATCAGGGAAGATGAACAATGACAATCAGGCTTGGGATAAATTATCAAATGACTAAATAAATCATCAGGTATGCTGGAGATATGATTGGCGTGCAATAAACAAAATGGAGCATAGTTGGGCGAGTATGGTACAGTCAAGAGAGCAGAACTCTGAGGGTGGAGCCTTCACTCAAGATCACCTCGAAGTGGAGGGGTTGGGATTGCAGAAATCCAGAGACCAGCTCTGCCTTATTTTGCCTGCTGGCACCTGACTTTGCTGAGAGCTGAGTGTTTTCCCTGTCAGCTGTTGCTAGATGTGTTGCTGTCTTTCTGGTTTTCTTGTTTTTGAGCTTCTATGTCATCACTGCAATAAAGCCTGACGATAGCTCCAGCCCCCATCTTCGAAACTGCTAGCCAGTGTTCCCGAGGCTTGAGAGTGAGGCTATAACTCAGGCTTCAGTGTCTCCAGGGACCTTCCTGCTGGTTCTTAGAGGGAAGTTGAGCTGTGTTCTTCATGGGGAGGTATTAATCAGATTCCCCATTGAGTAATGGAAGACAGTTTTTGGTAGTATACATTGTCAAAATATAATCTATAAGTACTAAAGTTTACTGTAGACGTCAGTGCTTGCTTTTGAATTGACATCTGTTGATGAGGGCTGGAGGAAAGCCAGTGCTTCGTGTTTAGGTTCTGACGGCCTTTCCCACTTGTTTTGGCTTAATGCTACTTTTCTACCAACCCAGAAGAAAAGCTTGCTTCCAAAAGGCTGCCTTATCAAGCCCTGGCTACCTGGGGGAGAGAATGAAATTTGTTACTCAACAAAGATAGACAGAAAGGGAGCTGGCTGGCCTGAGGTTGACAGATCTGGTCCAGCTCTGCACCTATCTGAGTCATCGGGAAAGACTTGGACACGGAGGTGACCGAGGAGATTTGTGCATTGATGGCTTTCTGTAGGGCACCAGCAAATCAGCTGGTTAGAGAAGTTTTCGGTGGCCAAATGTGCAAGTTATTTGTGTGCCTTTGTTTTAGTGCTGCACCTGTGGTCCTGGTGAGAAAACGCTGCACGCAAGTTGGATGTTCAGCAACTTTTCTCTGAACGCAGTATTTGACTTCTCTGTTGAGTTGGGGTGTGTAGGTGGGTGGGTGTGCCATGGTAAGAGTATGGGGGGTCAGAGAACAATCCGCGGAAATTGATTCTTACCTTCCCACTGTGTAGAAGTCAGGTTAGCAGGTTTGGTTGAAAGTACCTTTACCCACTGAGCCATCTTATCAGTCGCCTCCTCCTTCCACTCCTCCTCTTCCTCCTCCTTTTTTGAGGATGCAGGGGGCAGAACTTAAGGTTCTGGGCTAGTGCTCTACCCCTGAGTGATGCCACTAGCCCTTTTGCTTTATTAATGTAGCAACTTCTCTGGTGACATTTCTGCATCTACTTCCCTTTTCATCGTAGCATAAAATAACTTCAAGTAAAACCTTGTTCATTTCAGAGGATATAGAGCAGATAAACAACAGAACAAAATGTAAGTGACGGAAACAGGACCATTTAAAACCTATCCGCTCACACTGAACTCCACTGTGCATATATTTATCATACTACAGATCTTTTATGCCCGTTGTTACTGATTACATAATGGCTAATGGAAATAGGTGCTCCATTTTACTCACGTTCTGTTAGAAATGTTGGCAGCTTTCCTCTTTGAGCCACTCTACACTGATTGAAATGAGGATCTTGGGGGAGCTAAGCCATCATGGGCCCCCTGATTATACATTAGAATAAGTGTTGAGTATGGCTCTGGACAGATGACTCAGTGGTTACGAACACTGGCTGCTCTTTTAGAGCTCCTGAGTTGGATTCCCAGCAGCCACACGCACCTCTAAGTCCAGTGCCAGGGACTGGATGCTCTTTTCTGGCCTCTGAGGGCGCTGGCACACCGTGTCATAGACATAGATGCATGCATAGCTAAACATAACGATAATTTTTTTTTCCAGAGCTGATAACCCAACGCAGGGCTTGCTAGGCAAGTGCTCTACCACTGAGCTAAGTCCCCAAGCCCTATAAAATTAAGTCTTAAAAAAAGAAAGAATAATTCTTAGGTATGGAATTACTGTGTTAGGGACTATATGAAACTATATAGTCTTTGATAGAACTTACAAAGTATTTTCTTGTTAATTCTTTTAAAACATAAAAACATAATTTTGGGGGGTGGGGCAGATGGTAATTCTTCTGCCTCAGCCTCCTAGGTGCCGCGATTATAGAGGTAAAGGTAGATCTTGCACCCAGTTCCAAACTGGTAAATTTTTGATATTCATCTAATGAACAGTTATGAGTTTGAAGCTGGGAGTGAGACATTCCTGAGTTTGAATCCTGGCGCTAACTTAACCCGTTTCAAGACGCTAATTAACTACTTCATACCTTGATGCTTCAATTTCCTAATTTATAAAACCAGCACAACATCTGTCCCTTAAATGCAAGCAAGGACTGAATGACAGCGTCCAGGTAGAACATTAGTCAGCTTAGGAGCTTGCATAGGGAAGAAGTTCTTATTGGTCTGAACCTGTACCTTCATGTGCCTCTGTCTCATCCCTTGCCCACGCCTTTCCCAGCAGCTACCCCAGCACAAGGAAACTCACAGCCACCTGGATGCACTGTAGCCTGGGACGAGATGCCCATTCTAATGCTGAAAGCTGCCTTAGCTGTTTATAGGTCCAGACAAGCCAACCATGCTGAAATGTCTCATGCTTATTTGCAGCTGTCAGTTCTGTTCGGTTACTCTGGAAATACCGAGGCTTGGAAGGAGCCAGCTTCACAGCCTTCAGCAATGCTGTAGGTGTGCACAGATAGACAGTAAGATCAGAATGAGGGGTGCCTGGACGTGATTCTGGGACCCACCACAATTGGAGACTCTCCATCTGACCCCTTTTGATCTCACCCTTTGAGGAACTCTGAACTTCAGACAGAGTCTTTCTTCTCCCTTGGTGGAATAAGCATTTGTTGGTTTGTATAAAAAAAAAAAAAATTCCCCTCCTCCTTCCCCTGAGAGGCCTAAAGAGATTTAGTAGTTGCTTTCTGATCAAAGCTCAGGGATGAAATATTAAGGTTATCAATAAGGGTGGCGGGGCTCGCATGTGAGCGATGTTGGGGGCAGGTTCAGGAATGTGTGAGTCTTCCTTCAATTGGTCTTCACAATTCATGAGGTGAATAATCAAGGACACTGAGGTGCCCAGGGTAGTATGCCCAAAGACACTGTCATAGTTAGGTGTCTGTTGTGTGATAAACACCATGCCCAAGAGCAGCTTGGACAGGGAAGGGGCTTATTTCAGTTCACAGCTCGCAGGTCCCATGTTCCATCACTGTGGGAAGTCAGGAAGGAACTCAGGTTGGGGACCCGGAGGCAGGAACTGAAGCAGAAGCCATGCAGGGATGTAGCCTCATGGCTTTTTTATTCTGTTTCCTTATGCAACCCAGGACCACAAACATAGGGGAGGAGCCTCCCACAGCGAGCTGGGGCCATCGTACATCAGTTGTCATTCCCGGCAGCTCTCCACAGACTTGCGTGTGGAGAGTCTTTTGGGGCTGTTTTCTCAATTAAAATTTCCTCTTCCCAGATATATTGAGGTCTGTGTCAAATGAACCAAAACCAGCAAGCACAGACATGCAGTATGGAAGCCTTTGCAGAATATGGCTCCTTTGCTGGTGACTCTCAGCCACCAACAGGGCCATAGTGTTTCAGTCTGTTCTTCAGAATGGTTTATACCTGTGTGTGCCAGGGAATCCAGCATCCACTCACCAGTTACACAGCTATGGTGTGGAGAGATAGCAAGAGAGACAGATTGCTCCGTGTTCCTGGGGGACCACCTGTGAGGCCGCAAAGTAAGTGCAGCCATAGGAAATTCCCTCTTTCCTCTGGACCAGCCATAGGAAATTCCCTCTTCCCTCTGGACCAGCCATAGGAAATTCCCTCTTCCCTCTAGACCAGCCATAGGAAATTTCCTCTTCACTCTGGAGCAACCATAGGAAATTCCCTCTTCCCTCTAGACCAGCCATAGGAAATTTCCTCTTCACTCTGGACCAGCCATAGGAAATCCCCTCTTCCCTCTAGACCAGCCATAGGAAATTTCCTCTTCCCTCTAGACCAGCCATAGGAAATTTCCTCTTCCCTCTGGACCAGCCATAGGAAATTTCCTCTTCCCTCTAGACCAGCCATAGGAAATTTCCTCTTCCCTCTAGACCAGCCATAGGAAATTTCCTCTTCACTCTGGACCAGCCATAGGAAATTCCCTCTTCCCTCTAGACCAGCCATAGGAAATTTCCTCTTCCCTCTAGACCAGCCATAGGAAATTCCCTCTTCCCTCTAGACCAGCCATAGGAAATTTCCTCTTCACTCTGGACGAGACATAGGAAATTTCCTCTTCCCTCTTGACCAGCCATAGGAAATTTCCTCTTCACTCTGGACCAGCCATAGGAAATTTCCTCTTCCTCTAGACCAGCCATAGGAAATTTCCTCTTCACTCTGGACCAGCCATAGGAAATTCCCTCTTCCCTCTAGACCAGCCATAGGAAATTCCCTCTTCCCTCTAGACCAGCCATAGGAAATTCCCTCTTCCCTCTAGACCAGCCATAGGAAATTTCCTCTTCATTCTGGACCAGCCATAGGAAATTTCCTCTTCCCTCTAGACCAGCCATAGGAAATTTCCTCTTCACTCTGGACCAGCCAAAGGAAATTTCCTCTTCCCTCTAGACCAACCATAGGAAATTTCCTCTTCACTCTGGACCAGCCATAGGAAATCCCCTCTTCCCTCTGGACCAGCCATAGGAAATTTCCTCTTCCCTCTAGACCAGCCATAGGAAATTTCCTCTTCCCTCTGGACCAGCCATAGGAAATTTCCTCTTTCCTCTAGACCAGCCATAGGAAATTTTCTCTTCTCTCTAGACTAGCCATAGGAGAAAATTTCCTCTTCCCTCTAGACCAGCCATAGGAAATTTCATCTTCTCTCTAGACCAGCCACAGGAGGACATTTTCTCTTCCCTCTAGACTATCCATAGGAGAAAATTTCCTCTTCTCTCTGGACAGCCATAGGAGAAAATTTCCTCTTTTCTCTAGACAGCCATAGGAGAAAATTTCCCCTTCTCTCTAGATAGCCTTAGGAGGGAATTTCCTCTTCCCTCTAGACCAGCCATAGGAAATTTTCTCTTCCCTCTAGACCAGCCATAGGAGAAAATTTCCTCTTCCCTCTAGATCAGCCATAGGAGGACATTTTTTCTTCCCTCTAGACCAGCCATAGGAGGAAATTGCCTCTTTTCTCTAGATAGCCATAGGAGGGAATTTTCTCTTCCCTCTAGACCAGCCATAGGAGGACATTTCCTCTTCCCTCTAGACAGCCATAGGAGAAAATTGCCTCTAGACCAGCGGTTCTCATCCTTCCTAACACTGTGTGCCTTTAACATAGTTCCTCATGCTGTGATAACCCCAAGCACAAAATTATTTTTGTTGCTATTTCATAATGTAATTTTGCTATGGGTATGAATCATAATGTAAATATCTGTGTTTTCCAATGGTCGTAGGTGACCTCTATGGAAGTGTCATCTGACTCTCCAAAGGCATCACCACCTAGGTTGAAAAACTGCTGTGCCATAGCATTGCATCCCACATTCTCTGCAGAAATGAGTTCTGAATGGTTAAGACAATAATTCTCATGCAGAGCGTGCACCACAGACAGATATGTAGCCTGGTGTGCTCCCTTCAGCTCTCACATCGTCTTTGGACTCTTCCTACACCACACTTCCAGCACGCTAGCTCTACAACTTAGCAGTCTGTCTTGCTCCTCCAGTCTGGTGTGAGGAAAGAACTGCCTCGTGCATGTGTTTGTATCCCCGTCCATGAGTTGAGGGCTAAGCCCTCTTGTTAGGCATTTTATAAAACTCCAAGCTGACTTTAGATCCTGACACCACATGCATGCCCACAGCCCCTGGACCCTTTTAGGAGTCATTGATATGCAAAGAGGGTTATGTTTCTTTCTAATACAAACTAAGCTTAGCTTTCTGTCATGTGTATTAAGGTTCTTAATTTTGAAATCTGAAGAAATCGTAATGCTAAATCCTCTTCTTTAATCTCTTTTAACCCCATCCACTTTGCCAAGATCTGCTTCTCCCTGATCTAGTAGTGAAGGAGAAAGCAGGGGACTGGTTAGAATGAAACCCAGGGTTCTCCAAATCCTGGAATCTTAGAGGCTGTAGGATTCTAAAATAGCTGGAAGATTTTCAGGAGAGAAAAAGCCCTGCCAACTTGAGTCATCTCTGAGAATACTGTTCTCTTGTTCTGTTATAGACTGCAGATTTTTCCTGACTGCTCAGAGGAAATGTTACATCAGGTTGTTAGTGATGGTGGTGGAGGAGGAGGTGGTAGTGGAAGAGGTGGTGGTGGTGGAGGAGAAGGTGGTGGTGGTTGAGGTGGTGGTGGAGGAGGTGGCAGTAGAGAAGGAGGTGGTGATGGTGGTGGTGATGGTGGTGATGGAGAAGGAGGTAGGGTTGGTGGTGGAGGTGGTGGTGGAGCTGGAGGTGGTGATGGAGGAGGAGAGGATGGTGGTGGTGGAGGTTGTGGAGGAGGAGGTGGTAGTGATGGTGGTGGGGGAGGTAGTGGTGGTAGAGGTGGTGGTGGAGGTGGTGGTGGTGATGGAGGAGGAGGAGGTGGTGATGGTGGTGGAGGTGGTGGTAATAGTGATGGTGATGATGGAGGTGGTGGTGAAGGAGGCAGTGATGGTGGTGATGGAGGTGGTGGTAGCTCTGACTTAGTGTGTGTTAATGGTGGAAGGAGCTTTCCTTAGTTATTTAATCTTAATAATGACCCCTGCCTGTGGTGTCTCACCAGTGAATTAGATATAGACCAGCTTCCAGAGGCACACGTTTCCATGCTCTTCTGAGACAGACAGAGAGGCTGGAAGTTAACCTGTGCCATCTGAGTCTGGCAGACATGTTGGTTTGACACTGTGCCTTACTGCAGCCTTTGAAACAGGTCTTCAAAGCGGAGCGTGTTCCCAGCACTACTGATGACAGAGTTTCCGGTGTGACCTCGGTTTTGCTGTCACAAACCCTGTTTAGAGCGTGATCGTATGTGACCATGTAGAGTCTCATCCACTAGCACGCAGTTCTGTTGTTGTTTGCTTGTTTGGCTAGGGCTGACAGCTTTTACCCTGGTCAAAGCTGTTGTTATCAGCAGGGCAGCTGTGCTCAGGTGGATATTGCATCAGTGTTGATGCAAGACCTAAGACTCTGAGCTCTGGGTTGTGCCCGTCATGAGGTCGTTTATGAACCTGGGAAACTCAGCCGTGGACCAGGATGGGTCCCCAACAGTGGTTAGACCAGCATCTGGCATCTGGTTTGGTTTTGCTAAACTCTGATATGAAACAGACAGGTAGACCATTTTTACTCAGATAAGGTGGATTATTTGATAGGGGATATGAAAGTCCTTTTTAACTATGAAGTGTCATGTGTACTCATGGAAGTATTTCTGTTTATGCCGGGGTGAAGCATGCCCTTGGTATTAGGATGAGAACAGATTTTGCCCCTCCACAAGGAAGCACTGCCCCAAATCTAAAGATACAGTGTGATGTGAGATTCCCTTCTGTATGCTATGGATATGTTTTGTTACCATTGGTTATTAAGAAGCTGTCTCGCCAATGGCTTAGTAGAGTAAAGCCAGGTAGGAAGTCCAAACAGATATAGAGAGGAAGTAGGTGGAGTCAGGGAACACCATGTAGCTGCCAAAGGAGAAAGATGCCAGCTGCCAGCCAGAACCTTAACTGATAGGCCACATCCTACTGTGGTGATGCACAGATTAATAGAAGTGGGTTAAGTTAAGAAGTAAGAGCTAGCTATGACTATGCCTAAGCCATTGGCCAAACAGTGTTGTAATTAATACAGTTTCTGGGTGATTATTCGGGTCTGAGCAGTCGGGAAATGAACAAGCAGTCTTCATCTACACAGACTGCATCACTGACTTCATTTTATGGCCATGGATAAGGGACCATGGCCCTTCCTTAGGTCTTTTCAGGGCAGAACATCAGGGCGGTTGCTATTACTGATAGCATGCCATGAGTAGATTCTCACTATGGCTGTTGCACCAGGCTGGTAGATGGTATATCCATCCACCTCACAGGTGGTGCTGTAACTCTTCCTTTCTTTTCTACAGGAGAGAGCATACCATACATGTACACAGGAAGGACCTCCTTGAAGAGGTAGCCTTGAATATAGCTGAGTTTAAAAAATAGGAAAACATGTCTGACACAGTAGCACACATATATCTATGATCCCAGCACTCAGGAGACTAAAGCAGAAGGATCATGAGTTGGGAGCTAGCCTGGGCTATATAACAAAGCTAGCCTTGGATGCAGAGGTAAAGGTAAGTAAAAAAATAAAAGAAATGCGGTAGCTGATCCTCATAATTTTAGAAGTAAATAATACTATATAGTTGCTACATACTATGCAACACACCACATAATTACTGTGGTGAGAATCGTGGCTCCAGGTAGGTTAATCCTTCGGGCACCAGCAGCTGTCACGTGCTGTGAGACTCTGGAGGCTTCTATGTAGGCCTGGTACTGTGTCAAGTTCTCAGGAAGGCATTGGATCATCTTCTGGCCCCTCAAAAGTACCCTCCTCTTTCTAAGAATGTGTGATCATGTGTTCAAAGGAATGTAGATTCCTAGGTCCACTAATGCTCGTTGAAGAAAGAGAGACAAAGTAATTGAAATAGTCTAATTGCTCAGCATACTGACAGGTAGCTAGGCAAAACTATAAAACAAAACAAACCCCTAAAAACCCAAATAATTACATAGCTTCTAGATAGAGTGTTATACAACTTATATAGCATTTTGTGGTGTGTGAATTGTGATGCCTTTTTGGAAGCTAAGTGGGTAATGACAATTAAGGACCCAGTTAAGAATACTGCAGGGATTGTAGCAAACAGAAGGGCATGTCCCACATTAAAGCATGTCTACTCAAAGTTTTAAAACAGAGGCATGCTATGCACTTAGGGCTTTCAGAGAATGTTTGCGGATACCACCCTGATTAATGTTCATGCCATCTTTAGGAGGCCAGTCTAGTCTCCTTTCCCCAACACAAGGCTTAGCAAGAGCAGATCAAAAGAGAGGGACCATGTGGCCTTGAGCCTGCAGTGCCAGCTCTCAGAGCTGCAAGGTGTCTCCCCTGACTCCCAGGACTAAGCCCCCTGGGAAGAAGGCATCTTGCTTTCCTAAAATGCCCGCCCTCCCCCAGAGCTGCTCCAATCATTCCTCAAGCAAGACTCTGGAGAGATGGGCCTCAGGGCCTGTTTGTTTCTACGTCTGCCTAGTTTTCTAAATGGACCCAAGGGGCAAGGACTGAGAAACACCAACAAGGCTGAAGCTGGAGCCAGAGTGCACTGTCAACTGTGTCAACAGACAGGTCCTTTTGGACCCAGTAGTACATGCAAGGTGCTGAAATCAGCATTGTAGTCATGCTTAATTGACTGATGTGATAGTTCTTCTTTTTGGAAGAAAGGAATTTGACCACTCAGTCATTTTCCATAGAAGAAAAAAGCAAAGGTAGAGAGAGGTGCAGAGATCCCGAGGACGCCACTGGAACCCAAAGTGAAGAAAGTCCAGATTGGAGATTTGCCTGAAGGAGAGAGGCTGTGTCGGTCACAATTAATGTGAACAGCATCAGATGTGACCTCTGGTTACAGCAAATATGACAACATGAATTACCTTCAATTATGGTGAACGATATTCATTGCCATATTCATTGCCGCACACCTGAGTGGGAATCAGTTCTTCTGATCGCCTTGACGGTGTGAGAAAATGGTAGCAGGGAAGACATGGGAGAGAGACACCGAGGACCTGGTCCTAGGGTTCAGCAGCAGGACTGTGGTGTGGACATGCTGTCAACAGAGGCAATGCTTGGTTTGGAACCTGATTCACACAATCCTATGGGGAAGGGACTTGAACCTAAGTTACTTTATTGAGGTATTATTGACATACAGTGCCTTGAAGCATGCAGATTTGAGCCTCAACAAATGTGCTTGCTTCTACAATCCCCCTGCCAAGTTAAGATACATGACGTTTCGTTACTGCTGGTTTTCCTTGTCTTCTAGCCAGTCCCCACCTGACTTAGTCATTGTTCTGTTGCTGGGAGGGGACCCACAACCAAGGCAACTTTTTCAGAGGGTTAGTTGTCCTCATGGGGAGTGTGGTGGCAGGCGGGTGGACAGGCGTGGTGCTGAGCAATAGCTGAGATTCACTCTCATTCATGAGCATAGACTGAGACTTGGCTCAGCACAGGCTTTTGAAACCTCAAAACCATTCTCATTCAAACTACCACACTGTTCAAATTCCTGACCCAGCAAACACGGGTGTGCCATTTGCTGTTGTAGACTGGATTTGTCCCTCCCAGAGTTTCATACAAATGCAAGGATCCAGGGTATGTTCTTGAGTCTGTATCAGGAGTTTATCATGTGGCTGCGTGCTATGGCAGTGTATGAGTATTCCATAGTTTTTATATTTTATGTGTTGGTGTACGCATAGGCATGTGAGAATGTGGGCACATGTGATGATAAAGAACTTCAGGTATCAGTCCTTGTCTTCTCTTGTTCTGCTGTTCATAGCCACGTAGGCCAGTCTAGCCGGCATGTAAGGTACTGAGAAGTGCCGGTCCCTGTCTCCTCTTTTGCATCTTGTAGCAGGAGTCCTGGGATTACAGATATGCACACTATCACATCTTTCTCTACATTGAGCCTTGTCCCTACTCCATAAAGAACAAAATTGTATCCTCCAAACTACTGCTTTAAGAATCATTGTGTTGGTTATGAAAACTAAATAGACAGGATTTGGCTATTACAAGTAAAATTGCCCTGAATATTTTATGTAAAACTATCTGTGAGTAGCTCTTAGGGGAAATAGTAAGGATTAGAATTACTGGGTCATATGTTATAGAAGGAAGGTGACCCCTTAGCACAACATCTGTGAGTATGTAATGTTGCAGGATGCAAGGCACTTGCAGGGAATTTAACTGGCTGATTAGTAAGGTTTCATAGGCATGCCCAAAATTATCAATCAGATATCCTTAATTTGAGGAAGGGGGAAAGTAGGCGCCAACTAAGTACTGAAAAGAGAAGAATTAGACCTTGTGTTGCTGTCTTTGTGGATGGAGAATGGTAATACCAGCCAATGCTGACAGCTTCTAAAGATGAGAATGACCCCAAATGATAGTCTGTAGTAAAGCTAACCTCAGTCTTAACAGTGGATGTCATTAACTCCACCAGTAACAGAATAAGCCTGAAGGTGGATCCCCTCAGAGCCTCTAGGTATGTATGTAGCCAGACTCACCACTGTATATTTCTACATGTAATTCATTTTTAGGTAATACATAAGGTGTGTGTGAGGGAAGAGTTGAAGTTTACATGTTTGTAGAAAGATTTTATTTATTTGTTTGTTTGTTTTTGAGACAGGGTTTTACCATCTAGCTTCCCCATTTAGGCACCTACATAGTGAGTCATTCCCCCCCCCATGTTTTCTGAAATGGCCATATAGTTTGTCTGTTTTTAGTACACTACCATAGTGAGTAACATTTGCTTTCAAGTGTTGAAGCAATCCTGTCTCCCTAGGATATATCTCACTAGGTTGTGGTGGCTTACTCTTGTTATATATTGTTTAATTTGTTAATATTTTGTTAGGGATTTTTTTAAGTGCATGTGAACATATGGTGTGTTGGTTTGTAGTTTTCTTTCTTTAAATGTCTTTGGTTTTCTGGCTTCATTAAATGAATTGGAAAATCTGCCTTTCTCTGGTTTCTGAACAGCTTTGTGTAGGATTGACATTCTTGCATCCTGAAATGTTTGACAAAATTTACTAGTCAAACAGTCTGAGTCTGGAGCTCATTTTTAAATTAGGAATTCAGGTTGTTAAATAGATATAGGACTGTTCAGGCTTTCTACTTCCTTCTAGCTGAGCTTTGAAAGTTTTTATTATTGGAGGAGTTCTCTCTCTTTCCTTTATCTCTCCTTCTTTTCTTTTTTCTTCATTCTTTCTTTCTTCTTTTCTTTCTCCTTTCCTCCTTACTTTTTCCCTTTCATTTTGTCTAGGTAATCAACTGTATTGGTATAAGCTCACTCACAGTATTGCCGTATTTCAGACTCTGTAGGTTCTATAGTAATGTTCTTTTTTCATTTTTGGCACTGGTAATTTGTTTCCCTATCTTTTTCTGATGATCAACTAGATATAAAATTGAAAGCTTACTTATTTTAAGAGAAAGATATTGTAGGAGTCCACTTGTGTGTTCCCAGCTGCCCAGACTTCCGAAATAACCACACAGAAACTATATTATTTGCAATACTGTTTGGCCAATAGCTTAAGCATATTTCTGGTTAACTCTTATATCCTAAACTAACCCATCTCCATTAATCTGTGTATCGCTACATGGCTGTGGCTTACCAGCAAAGTTTCAGCATATCTGTCTCTGGAAGTGGCTCCATGGCTTCTCACTGACTCTACCTTCTTTCTCCCAGCATTCAGTTTAGTTTTTCCCACCTAGCTAAGTTTTACCTTGTTATAGGCCAAAGCAGTTTGTTTATTCATTAACCAATAAAATCAACACATAGACAGAAGGACTTTCCACACCAGAAAGAATGTCTTGGTTTTTCTGTGTTTTCCCATTTTAAATTTCATTCATTTTTAATAGTGTCCTTATTTCTTCTTTTGATTTGGGATTTAATCCTTTGTCTCACAGAACTCTGCCTTCTGGCTCACTTCTTAATGCTGCTGTCTCACATACCATTTTTATTCAGTTCAAAGCATTTTCTTAATTGTTTTTTTTTCCTCTTTGACTATGGAGCTTTTAAATGCCTACATATTTGGGATTTCCCAGATATGTTTCCTGTTGTTTATGTTTAAACAAATTCTGTTATGGTCAGAGAATGTTCTTTATGTTCTTTCAAATGTCTTAAATGTATTGGTACTTGTTTTATATTCCAGAATATCATATGTCTTGATCAATGCTACATATTAACTTAAAGTAGTGTTTATTGGGTAGACTGTTCGTAAATATCAGTTCCTGCAAGTTTGGTAATGCAAGTGTTCTGATTTTCTGAAAATGTGTTTTTTTTTTTTTTACACCTGCTTTATTAACCACTGGGAGAGGAATACAGAAGTTAGCAGCTATAGTGTGGGTTTATCTTTTTATTCTGTTAGTTTTATTTCTTGTATTTTAAAGTTTTACTGATGTATCAGCATGTATTTAGAGTTGTATGTCGGTCCATTTTCCACCTGTAACAAAATACTCAAAACTTGAGTAGCTTATAAAAAGATTTATTTAAATGAATAGTTTTGGAAGCTGCAAGTCCAAAGATCATGGTGTTGGCTCTGGTATGGACTCCTTGGCAGTAGTATCACAATGCAGAAATAACATGGAAGCCAAAAGGTGGGTGGAATTTCACAAGAGCTATATTATTCCCTTCCTAGGACCACCTACCTCTGGGTTCTGCCTCTCACAAGACCTACCACATTTTAAGATTGTCACGTTGGGAACTGAACTTTCAATATACAAACCCATGGAATGCACACTCAAGCCATAGATGTCAGATATTCTTGACAAATTGCTAACTTCATTGTTATGAAATATCTGTCTTTGTCTTACATGATCTTATTCTAAAATTTGTATCTAGTTTTGTGATATCACCTACCCAGGAGACCCCAGATGTAACTTGGGCCTTACTATTTATTTCAGCATTTTATCTGAATAAGAATAGCAACTTTTTTTTTCTGAAAAGGACAAGGTAAAAATATGTTATGCTTTCCAGATCATGTGACCTTTAACAGCAGCTCAGCTCCCCCATCACACCATAGAGAGATCCAGAGATAATTCCTATAAACTTTATTTACTGCTGGAGAGGTGGTTCAGTGAGTAAAGCACTTGCCATGCAAGTCTGAAGACCTTAGTTCAAATCTTCAGAATTCACATAGAAGCTGGAAGCATGGTGTAAACATCTAATTCCAAGACTCCTACTGCATGATGGGAGGCAGAGACAGGAGAATCCTCTGGAAGATTGTATCCCAGATAGTCTGGCATACACAATAGCAAAAAGAGACCACATTTAAACAAGGTAGAAGTAGAAGACCAACACCTGAGATTGTCTTCTGACCTCTGTGTATGCATTGTGACATAGGTATACATGTTCACACACAGTTATTAAAATAAAGAGGAAAACATAAAACTCTTTATTTGCAAAACTAGGTTTCTGATCTGGCTTAGGACTGTGAGTCATCGTTGCCTGGAGTCTGCTATACTCATGTTAGCTTCATAAAGTCATTTAAAAAAAATTTAGACATCTTCATTTAGAAATTTTGTTTCCTTAAACATCTTATATTTCCTTTTTACTCTATGGTTTTCTTTAAATTATTGAATAAAATTTTATCAGAGGGTTTTAGATCTTTATTTATCTCATCATTCTAGATATGTTTTTAGTCAACAACAACAACAAAAACTGAAAGAAAAAACCTGCTATTTCCCCTACTTCTCTTTTTATGGTAATTCTAGTAATTTTTGTGTGTATGTTGGGCATTGTGAATATCATAGTTGATATTCTGAGGCTCCCTTTAAAGAATGTGGGTAGCATTGTGTTGGCAGTTAATATCCATACTTGAGAGTTATAGTGACAGCCTTTCCTGCTTTTCATCTTTGTTAGGGGTCTCTAGGGCCTAGAAGATAACAACGTCTGGCCTTAGGCCAGAAGGAGTCCTTCCTTCTTTGAGGCTTTGACTTGGTTGTAAGGTTATTTTTTGCATAACTTCATGGAATTCTAGCCTCACACCCTTGGCTTAGTTCTCAACAAGGATTAAAGGAATGCTTGAGTTCTTCTTCATATAATGTCTACTGACCTCGGACTCGCTGGATTCCAGTCCACTTCCTCAATTCAGTGAGACCTTGGCATTCTGCTTGGAGTGTCTCGTCTCTGCTCCATGTTCCAGCATGCACCTCAGACAGAAAGGCTGCAGTTATGGGATATTCCTTGGTGTGAGAGATTTGCCTTCTCTTGGAGATTAGTTTCCTGGTGTACTTAAGTAGATTTACTCTCTAGTGTCAAGTATTTGAAAGCAATCTCCCACCACACCCTTTTTCTTCCAATATTTTAACTGTTTAAGGTAGTAGGGCAAACTTGGTCCTTTTTATTCATCATGGTCAGATGTCAAAATCAGATACCCCCGTTTGTGGCAGGGATTGATCAGGCTAAGGGGTACAATTCTGTAGGATTAGAAGACATCTCAAGTTTGACTTTTGTTAAGACCATGGTTTATTGGTTATAGAACTAAGAAGACACCTTGTTTCTGCAGACGGAATGTTACTGGATTCCTTTGATGCATCTAATCCCAAATAAATGAACTTAAGCTTGTGAATTAAACTGCAGTGTAAACTACTTACAAGTTCCAGGAAAGAGCCATTAGGACTTTTCTATGCTTTTCTATGCTCTGCATCAAATTCTTAACAGTGCAGTTTCATTTCTCCTTTGACCTAGAAGAAATTTGCCTTGCTCACAACTCACCAGACTTTATTATCTCTTTCTTTCTCCTTCATCTCCCACTCCTCGTCTCCTAACAGAGATAGTGGAAAAAGCCCAGGACCTGAATAAGAAGCTGGATGTTTTAATTCTGAGTCCACATTTGACTCTTGGACATTTACTGTAAGAGGTGCATGTCCTCAATATCTCATTCCTATCCCATGCTTGTTGTTGTTAGTACAGCTACCTGTTGATGTCCACAGATTCAAATAAGGCTGCATGAGAGAGGCCTTTGCAAATGTCAGTAGGGTAGTTTTGAGGTCACTATGAATTTCTTTAAGAATTGATAACCCAACAGTTGAAGCAACTTCTGATTGACAAAAACTCCTGCAAAAACCTCCCAGCATTTATGTGGACTGGGAGCAGTCACTTCTTTTTTTTTTTGATAGTTTTCCTCACACTGTAGTGTTAAAAGGCCTCCCATACTTTTTGAGCTAGGCTACTGAATCTCAATCTTGGCCACATAATAATTTGAACAGCCAAAATTTCCCAAAATTATTAACCACAATGGAATTTGCATAATGAGGAAAGAACTAGAATGCTGCAGAAGTGTATCCACCAGGGCCAAAGGCGGGAGCTTGTTGCATAGGTCTTGGCTGTGGTCCACTGGCTGACAAAGAAGTTGCTGAGGTATCCTACAGATGACGGAATCGCCACTCTGGCTCTGTGCTGGTGAACTTGCTCAAACGTTACCCCTTTCAGATCTACCTGCAACTCTCCCCATAGAGCACCAGGGAAAACTGCTTATGGGAGCTGTCTCCCTGAAGACACTATGTAAAACATGCCCATGTAAGAGGGCAAGGATGCTGGGGAGAGTGTTGGGTGTTACCTGGTGCCGGAGAAGCCACATGTGTTCAGGAGCTTGCTGGGCAAGCAGGCTGGGATCAAGAAATGATACCTTCTCATCTGGCAGTCTTTCCAGCATCCTCTGTTGGTAAAGCTTAACATTGTGCCAGTTGGCACAGGAAGTATCTAAAAGGTCTAGATACATCTTTATAGAAGCGGCCAGGTGGGTGATGTAGAGTCAAGAGGCAGTTGATCAATAACTGGCACTTGCCCCTCTCTTGGTTACTCTGCTTCCGTCTGTATTCCCTTTGTACACATTTGAACTATACAACATCATAAGTATTGTGACCCACCAAGGCAGAACTGACTTTATTACCAACGAAGACATTCACGCCATTCTTGCAAATGAGGATGTACACAGTTCCAAGAGCTACTGGATTTCTCTTCGACTGTTATCACATCTTCAAATTTAGTCACAGCGCTATTGAGTATCTGTTACCTAAACACTAAGTTATACTTCAATAAGTTAACTGAGTTGATTTTCCAGCAACTTGTATATAAGATCAAAATGAAGAGAGGAGAAAAAGATATTAATATAGATAAATAAAACTGCAGATATAAAAATAAATAAGCAAGTTGCTCTAATTCTCATTTCTACAATTAGTTACAATACGATAGTAGACCTCTCTGGCTTTCCTTTCCATTACATTTTGGATTTGCCCTGGTCTTGACCACACCATCATTCTCCCTCTGTCCCTCCTTCTCCCCTACGCTCACTCCTTCCTTTCTTTCCTCGGTCTGAGTATGTTATTCTGACCATCCTTCATCTCCTGGGCTTACACAGTTCCCCTACCTCAGTCTCGGAGTAGCTGAGAGTGTGGGGACTGCCACAGCATCCTCCCTGGTTTGGGGTGCAATGGTTTCACATTAATTTCCACTCTATGGCATGGAAACATGAAGGGGTCCTAGAGAATCAGCTGGGTTCCAGAAATTCCCTGCTCACTCCTGTTATGTGGAAGCAGTTTCCCCGTGCTGAGAGTCAGCACTGGAGCCAGGAGATTATTCCTTCTGCCTGTTGTGTTGGTTCAGCGGCATCAAGGGACCAAGATGTGTGAGTGAGAACTCCATGTACAATCTGCATGGAAGCAGGGCTGTATGTCCTTGTGGAATCATCTCTCCCCTCCCTAAGTATTCTTTATGGAGGGGATAACCAGAAGCCCCATGGCTAACTAACTTGGTAGGTGGAGTTTTTCTTCGGGACCATGATCAGCTCTGTTCCATTAGTCGCTTCCCAAATATCCACTCAGAGACTTATTATTATAAATGCTCAGCTGATTACTCAGGCTTATTAATAACTAGCTCTTACAACTTAAATTAACCCATTTCTATCCATCGATGAGCTACCCTGAGACTTGTGGCTTTTACCTCTCCTGCATGTCCTGCTTTCTTTCCATCTGACTCTGCCCTTCTTCTTCCCAGTATTCTCTCTGTCCTGAAAATCCTGCTAAGCTATCAACCAACCAGGTTTTTTTATTGACAATGAGAGCAACACATGCGTACACTGTACAAAGATTGTTTCAAAGCAAACTCTGAGCCGCTAGTCATATTTTCCAAGTCACGATGATCTTTTCAAGATACCAGCTTTCGTGGTCTAGTCTGACTTGATACATTGAAGACCCCTCACAGCGTCATGCCACCCAGCAGAGTGAGACTCAGCCTCAGTTGTACTTATAGAGAACCGGTTGAGATGGAGACATGAGAGGCTGCCAGGTGTCCAGGCTGCCCAGGTGCTGCCCATACTGTTGCTAGCATGGGTCTCTCAGATCCACCTAGGCTGGCTGGGCACTGCAGGGCCACTTCACTTGTGGAGATAACCTCTAGACTCCTGATGGCGCCGAATGCTGTTCAGAAGCTGCACATGCTGCCATTTTTGCTGGGATTCAGAGACAGTTGGGCAACTCACTGGCCCTCGGCTGCTCAGAAGCCACTATTATCTGGTTGGCCACAGTGTGACATTTACAATCCTTGTGATGCTGTAGTCCCCACCTGCTTTCCTCAGCTTACCCCTCACTACCACAGGCTTTCAGCACTCACAGCAGCCTCCCACCCCTTTCTGGCTCTTCTCAGAGCTACTCTCTCCTGCTGTTCTTCCTTGGTATACAGTGCTAGGTCCTGGGCTTCTCCACAGGCCTGCACATAGTCTCTGTAAGGAACATCGCCTTGCTGGGAGCTAATCCTTGTCTACATAAACTCCAGCACCAGGATTGTTTGTGTTTCTAGTATGAATACAGAAGTGTCTCCTATTCCCTGCACAGAAGGAAGCTGAGTTGGTTTTCTCACCTTTTCATGTCTTATCTCTGGCCCTCATAAGGCTACCAGTCAGAATTAGAAATGCCTTCTGGAACATTCTCCATTCTCTTTCCTTTATTTTTCTATAAAGGTCACTGTTTATATGTTTTTCTTTAGATAAGCATGCAAATGTCTGAGGAGTATTGGAGACTTATTGGGGACTGGAAGGGGCTGGAAGTCACAGCCAGCCAGCCTTCTTACAGAGATGTGTGTTTACCATGCTCTGCAGTGGTGCTCAGGGTGGGCTGAGCTGGGAGAGGCATTGTGACAACCATGGTCATCACTTCACAGATGACTAGGCCCGTATACCCAGTCTCTGAGGAGAGGATCCTTCCCAGCCCCAGCCGGGATCTCCCTGACTCATACCTGGCCCTTGGGCCCAGCTTAGGAGCAGCTGAAGAGTTGGCGCCTGTCTGACCCAGGAGTCAGAGTACACAGCTGCTTCCTTTGATCCATCTTTATAGTAAGGGTAAAGAATGTGGGGAAGGCACAGAAGACACAGACCCTTCCTTCTAGGAGTTTGTAATTCACTGCAGGGAGAAGGCGCGTGTGTCTGTGTTTCGTCGTTGCGGGTTGTCTGATGTTTAAGTCATGCTGTGCGAAGTAATGTGATAGTCGACTAGCCACAGCAGATGTTTCTGATGCTTCTATCCATGGCATGGCAGCGATGATGGAAAGAGAAGAACGGAAAGAGATAGTTGCCCGTTGTTGTAGGTGAGACAACGGATGGCTTTGAAAAGTCGAGGTGAGAAGCGAGTTCCTGCCGAAGGACCTCTGACAGCTCTGGAAAGGCCTTCGCTTCTCTCCATCCCAAAGGAGTCCAGATCCTGAGAGGTGCCGTGGGGGCACAGATACCAAATCCGTGGCCTCTCCATGGCAGTATATGCAGAGTGGTCTGAAGCAAAGAGAGACCTTTTTGGTGAGGGTGTTGAGCTCTTTGTTTTACTGACCTGTAATTCCAGTTTCTCTTTTGTAGAAACATTGGATGGTTCTTTGAAAGGCACTAGGAACTTTCCACATTAGGTGAGGTCTTCAGGTAAAGCAGGCAGAGACTAGAAGAGGAGGAAATGCTTCCATCCCCAAGGGCAACTGTAAGTCCAGGAATGAACATGAACTACAATAAATTCCTGGAAATTCATATAAATGTCCCCTGGTGCAGCTGGTATAGCTCCTGAGGTCCCAGTAGGAGACCTTCCCCGGCTTTTTCCACACACTCACTGAAAACCCGGAAGTAAGCTAGTGAGAGCTCATGAAAAGACTTGGAGGGGCCCAGCCCTTTGGTTTCCTGATGCTGAGCTTGAGGCTAGGCACAGGGTGGCAGGGCTGCACTCAGGAGCTGCCTTGCCAGTGGCTCGATGAGGAGCCATGCAGACCAGAATGTTGTGAGGAAGACACGGGTATTGGACATGAGCTTAGACTTGTGAGGCAAGATGCAGGGAGCCAGAACCCTGGAGACCGACACAGTCAGGTCAGCAAAGATGCAGGGAGCCAGAAGCCTGGAGACCGACACAGTCAGGTCAGCAAAGAAAGACTAGCACTCTTCAAAGACGCAGTTGAAAAAGTGAATGAATAAGCGAGTCACCATCTGGGAGGGCATATCTGTAAGACACTTAGCTTTCTACGTTTGTGTCCGGGACATAGAAAACAGCCACACAACCCAATCACGCAAGGCAAATTTTCTACTTCATGAATGGGTAAAAGAGTTAACAAATGTTTTTAATACATGCAACAAAGGGCCAAGAAGATCATGAAGAGATCTTCCCACTGTTGTCATCAGGAAAATGCTAATTAAAGTCGTAGTGATAGATTATTACATCTCCATACAGAGTGACTGAAATGAAGAAAACAAACAAACAAGACAATCCAGATTTATTCAAGGATTTGAAGGCTCTGACCTATGCACGGAGCATTGGTGGCGCTCTGCAGAGGAGTGGATTCCACAGTGGAGGGATTTCGGGCAGCTTCTTTAGACTTAGCGCTGGTTCTTATTTTGTCTCTGTTGTTGTGCTAAGATAGTCGGAGAAGGAAGAGCTTCGGGATGTGCAGCCCCAGGCCACAGTCCGTCATGCTGGAGAGCTGAGGAAGGACACAAAACCTATCTACAGTCAAGAACAGAGAGTAATTATGTAGATCCGTGCTTGCTTTCTCTCGTGTAGCTCTTAACATTGTTCAGGGCCCCTGTCATAGGGAATAGTGCTGTTTACAAGCAGCTTGGGTCTTCCCAAGTCAGTTAATAATCAAAGCAATCCCCTACAGACATTCCCACATTCTAGCTCAGGGCAGCTAGGTAATTCCTTGTTACCACTCTCTTTCCCATTGAGTCTAGGTTGTGTCAAGTTGACAGTTAAAACCAAGAAGCACACCACCCAACAATTTCATTCCTCAGTATTGATTCAAGAGAAATGAAAACCTGCAACCACAGAAAGATTTATTCACAAATTATGACAGTCGTCATAATAGGCTAAAGCTTGGAATAGTGTGGATGCTTATCAGGAGGGCAGAGATAAACAAATCATTAGTATATTTATACCATGGACCGATACTCAGCAGTGAAAAGCCTTTGCACGTGGAATGGTGTGCTGTGTAGAAGAAGCTTTCTAAGTAAGCAATGTATTCTAAATCCATTAAATGGCAAAAAAGATTCATTCATTTCTTGATGCATGAATTATTCTTTATTAAGCCCATTAAATACAAATTAAACTCTAGATAGTAATATTAATCAATCCTCTCTCCCTCCCTCTTTTCCTCCCTCCTTTTCTTCCTCTTCCCTCTCCTCCTTCCTTCCCTCTCTTCCTTCCCTTTCTCTCCCTCTCTCTCCCTCCGTTTCTCCCTCCCTCTCTCCGTCTCTCCCTCTTATGTTTTCAAGAGTCTTGATTAGTAGCCCTAGCTGTGCTCGACAATCTTCCTGTCTTGGCTTTTCTCTTGCCTCAGCAGTTCTCCTGACTCAGCTTCCAAAATGTGAGATTTCAGGCATTGGCCACCCTGTGCTGCGGCACGTGAACTGTTTCGCGGGGAATCATAGATGGGCCTGTGCCTTGTTCTCAAGTGTATCTGAAAGGGAGATGTGTTGTTAGGTCAGTTCAGGGATAGCTAAATATATCATAAAGCAGTCATGGCAGAATTGTTACCAGAATTGGTGGAGTCACGTGACCATCCAACTCTAAAATCCTCTAAACTGCTCCTCCTGAAAACATTTACAGTCAGTGCTGAAATACCAGATGAGTGCCCATTGCCGTTCACGGGGGTGGGGAGGGAGATAATTGTGGTTATTACTCTTTCTTACCCAGCAGCGTTGGGCTCATCTTCCAAGTTTCATTAAAACCTATGGAGTCTCTTCAACAGAGTTGACTTACCAAATATGGAAAAAAATTCTTCTGACCCCTCCAACTCATTACTGCCAACTAAATGAATTCCTTTGAGTTCAGCTTCCTATCACAGCTAGGATTCGATCCCACTTCCCTACTTCTTAAATGTAGTTGTGGTGAATGTAGAGTGCTCAGAATAGGGTTGTAATGGGGTTTTTCTGTGCCATCCTCTGTACAATAAAGAACCACAAATAGGGAAGGTTGGAAAATTGTGTGTGTGTGTGTGTGTGTGTGTGTGTGTGTGCAGTAATCAGTACATAGTTGTTAATATACCCAGCGGCCAAAACAGTTGTCTTTCAAGGGAGATTTCAGCAAAGGTGGCCTGCTGTCTTTTCCTGCAGGCGAAAGCCACCCATTCACAAGGCAGTGGTGGTGGCCGTTCATGTGAACTCTGAGGGGTTTGGACAAGAATGTTGGCTGTGTTGTTCCACTTAGCATCAGGTAACCTTTGAGTGTGGAAGGAAACATTCTTAAGGCCACAGAGGACTGGAGTGAGCTGAGGACAGAGATTAGATCGATACTCATTCCTTCTTTCTTTTCTTGGAATGAAGTCACAACAGCATCGCTCTCATTTTTAATTGCCACGGAGCTCATTCTTAACTGATGTACTCAGTGATAAGTACAAGAAAGGAGAAGTAACGGAGGTCGAGCACATTGGCCTGCTTGCCCTTGTGTGCTCACAGAAACGAGGAGTTTGCTCTGCTCTTTCCACTCCTAACACTTAAACCTTGTTCGATCTGGCGGTTTGCAAGTTTTGTTTTGTTTTGTTTTTTCACCCCTGCCAGCCCAAGCTCAATTGTCACCACCCATCCGGGAGGTGTGTTCTAGTGTTGACCTCCCGTACTGGGGTGCTTTGCCTGGGAAGTACCCACAGGAGCATCCCGATGCAACCGTGCACAAGAGCATCCAACCATGCAAGCCCTCAGCAGGCTTTTCGTTAGACCACACATTCCTCAGCCGAGGAGCAATGACCTTAGCAGGAGATTAGAAACAGGATTTCTGTGAGGGTCAGTGGGTTCCTTCGTGGATAGGTATGGGATGGACTTTTGCAAGAGATGCTTTAGGATTGTAGTGTGTGTTTGTTAAAAGATGCCCTATTGGGGTACATAGCAAACAAACCGGAAGCACCCCTAAATGTACTTCTAGAGTAGGGGTGCTAGAATCTGATAGATGTTTCTGTTTTTATTAAAGCGAAGGGAGGAACGGGGAGCGAGCAGATGTGTGCTGTGGAGTTTGTCCACCGTTCTCTTCCTGGAGTCTGTGAGCCCTTGACATACATCCCAACCCATGACCTCAGCCCTTTCTGATTGTTTTAAAGAGTCAAGCATGGGTAACAGGATGCTAAATGGTGTGGTCCAGAGACGGTAGAGATCAGTGCCTAGACCCTCAGGACTGCCTTCAGCTGCCTTCTTGGTCGATGATGTTGGACAATTCTCTTCCTTCAAAGCTTCAGCTTCCCCTCCATGCTTTGCTAGTCAAATGTTGGGGTTCTCTGTAGAAATCCCTACAGAGAGTCATTCTGTGTGGGGCAAGAAGAAAATCCGATTCAGTACAGCTCAGTAGCTGGGATTGGTTCAAACTTCTAGAGTCTGGTGCCGGACAGTTTCTTTTAGGTGTATTTAGGTACAGTACAGTTTGGAAAGAAGCTTCCTGTGTCATCCAATCCCGTGTGCACAAGGAGGCATAATTGCATCGAAATTTTCTCAAAGTACCTATTGCTTCTTCCTTGCAAATGGGTTCTAGAGATAGCTACCTGTGCTATCTTAAGGGCCTAGGGGAGGGTCTGGTGTGGTCTCCGTTATACAGCACAGAGGTTGTCAGTCTGTAAAGTGCATGCGGCATCTCCCCTAAGGGTGGATTCTAACACCTGAGATAAATGCTCAAGACAAAGCTCGAAGAAGGAGGAGTCTGGGGCGCTTGGGTGGCAGCTGGCCCTACAGCGAGCACAGATCACCAGTTTAGTGCCACTTCCCAGGGTCTACGTCTCTTCCATTGCAGGCAACCCTGTGTGCTTACCATCCTGCTCTCCCTAGCGCTTCTCTGTGAGCACAAGGACCTTCTGCTCTCTACAGGTGAAGCGCCGCACGTTCTGGCACGGAAGAGTGTAGTTTGCAGTCTCTGCTCTCACCTATGGTACTTAGGATCTCCTCGTCCCCTTTTTATCTACCCCCGAGCCAGACTAGATTTCCCTGGTTGTTTTTGATTATGGCGATGTCCGTGTCATAATCCCTGTCTTGGAGGTAAGCAGTGTGATGTCATCCCTGTCCCATACACCACAGCTCAGGCATCCTCCATTTTTGAAGAAGGGAAAGAGGAAGGACAATTGCAGGCCTTTATACGTGATGAGACACCACTCCAGTATCTTTTCCTGGTTGGATTTGTAGCAGCTTCTCCAGCTAAAACTGGCCAGGTGCCCACATCCTCCATCTGACAGGTGCCCACAGGCAGATTCCCTGTGGGATCTGTAGAGGCCACCCTCCTAAACAGGTCTTGACAGGGACATGTGGCTCTAGTCAGCCATTCTGGTTTCTTCTTCCCAGCCTATGGTTGCTCGTGTGACCTTGCATAGCAGCCAGCCCCCTTGGGTGAGATCCCAGAAAGAGTTCCAATCTAGCTACCCTGTGTGGCTCACTTGGCTCGTCCGATGCTCGGAGGAAGCCGGTGAGCCCTGCCAGACCACAGGGAGGCATGACGACTGTCCTTCTAAGGCCAGCAGAGGATCATTTCAGGAATCTGCCAAAGCCAACAGTGCTCGGAGAGTGGGGTGCTAGCTGCTTCTTGGAAACAGGACTGGCTATCCTTGATTCTGTTAAGTCCTTGGTATTGAGTTCTAGGAAGGGAAGCTTCCTTTTCTTTCTTTTTTTTTTTTTTTTGGAATTTAATAGATTTTATTTTTGTGAGTATTTTGGTTTCTTTTGAAAGTAATTTTATTAAATTATAAAAGTTTCCATTTCCGCCCCTCTACCCAACACCCTTCCACTCCCCCCACTCCCTCTCCTCCTCCCTCTTCGTCCCTTAGGGCAGTCAGGGTTTCCTGCCCTGTGGGAAGTTCAAGGGGAAGCTTCCTTTTGTCATCTTTGCTCCTCCCCTGAGCTGCAGACATAATTGTATCCTATCTGGGACAGGAAGGTGGAGTGGAGAAGGCTCAGAGTTATGGAACCCATTTGTTGCTGTCTTGCATACTAAGATATTTGGAGCCTCTTTCTTTCAGTGGAGAGGCCTGTCCCACTGGTTCCAGAGCACCTGGAAGCACCTCATTCCTTTTTAGGCAAAGCAAAGGATTCATTCCGTCATGACCCATGCCGCCATGCTTGGATGTGTACATAAGCCCAAGCATCCGGGGTACGAGCTTCGTCCTTTGGGGCGGCGTGTTGTGGGCTTGGAACTTTTTCTGTGATGGTATGCTTTGTTAAAGCCCGAGGGGAAATTCTTATAAAAGAATGGATTGTAAAGCCACTGGAGCCATCCTGTCCTCCGAATCTTCTAGTAAACACACGCTATTCTGGACCTGCTGTATGCTGAATTTAGGGAATACGTGCTCACCATTTTTTTAAAGGTGAATGTCATGGCCTTTAAAGTATTTTCCAAAAAAAATTTTGACTCATTTTTATAGTGGCTGTGGGATTTTTTTATATAGTCTTATAGGAGCTTTGGTTAATGCAGAGTAAAAACGGAACTTTTTTGGGAATAATGAAGAATCAGGGCCTTCAAGATCTTAAAAAATAAAAGATTCCCTATGCAGCAGCTCCTTTTTGGCCTGAAATTCTGAAGTGTAGTGTCTCCCTCCAAAGCAAGCTGGGCACTGTGTGCTGGCCAAGAGGGCTTTTGAAAGTCCTGCTGTCAGTGAGGTTTCAGCTCCGTTTGTATCCCCAGGAAGCAGGCAGGGAAAGGATGGCAGGGCCTGTTTGTAGGAACATTTGCAGTGGCATTCACTAGTCTTTTACACATAGCCTAGCTATTAAGCAGAAACATGACACCATTCATTTTGGAGAAGCAACTAGAGTCAGATAACCAGCTTCACCTCGTTCTGGCAGAGAAGCGAAGGCTGAAAGTGGTCCTGTCTCCTGAGCACTGCTGGTCCAGACCTGGTCAACAAGGAATAGAGACGCCTTCTGCTTTGTGTACCCTGCCGTTTCTGTCCCCACTATTTGGCTCTGTGGCCATGAACCAAAGCATCCATAGTTAATACACAAATGAGCTGGCTCTGTTTAGAAAGGCTTCCTTTACGAAGGCAGGCTGGCAGACCAGGAGGTGTAACTCGCTGACTCTGGTCTAGGGAGAAATGCCAGTTTTGCGCTGTCACTGGCCGTGTAGCTCAGTCCTCTTGCCTCCACATCAGCTCATCTCTCCAGCTCTTGTTGATGAGGCCCTGAGTGTAGAGATATATTCCTCCACATACATATACCTCTACATGAAGACACACACACGTTCATACTCACATGCTCACACACACACACACACACACACATACACACACACCACTCTCACACACCCAATACAAATAAGTAATTGTACTCAGGCATGATGGCACATGTCTGTAATCCCAACATTTAGGTGATGGGTGGGAGGACCAGGAGTTTAAGGCCAGCTACAGCTACATATTACATGGAAGGCCAGCCTGGGCTACATGAGGCCTTATTCTAAAAGGTGGGCAGGGTGAGTGGAGAGATGACTCAGTAGTTAAGAGCATTTGTTATTCTTGCAGAGAACCTAGGTTCAGTTTCCAGCACCCACATGGCAGCTCTCAGCCATCCACAACCCCAGTTCCAGGAGCTCTGATGCCCTCTTCTGACCTCTGTGGACTCTGGGCACACACATGGTGCACATACATACATACATACAGGCAGAATACTCATACACATAAAATAAACAAATCTAAACAAACGAAAAAAGGATGCTGTCATGGAGGGGGGATGATAGCAACGCAGGGCTTTATGTAAACACCCACCCCACTTAACTCCCAGCAGACACTCGGGTTTGCATACCTAGCATGGGATAAATGGAAGATTCCTTGTGGATTTAAGTGGTCACATTAAGGGCAGCACTGAGCACCGGGGTGATTGTTTTGGGGGAATTCTAGCTGATTGGCAATTTCTGCCAGAAGTTGCCCGGGTCTTGTAAGTGCTCCTGCTCAGATATTTCTCTGTTGCTCTCTCCCACTTAAGCCGTGCATGTTCTTTCCTCTTCTCACCCTGCACACACAGTGCTGCAGACACAGTTTCTGTGCAGCGCGCATGCATGCAGTGCGGTTCCCTCTCTTACGACATGCTAGGAAGACAGAGGCATGCACGAAGCATATGATGTTGGATAGGTTGGTACCTCAAGCCCAAGTGCATATGCAGTGGCAGTTGACACTTATTCCGCCAGTGTGTTCCAAAGGTACTGGAAGAACCATGTGATATTTATTGAGTTCTTATTGCACCGATGACTGTGTGTCTCTGTTTATTATCAGTTCCCAAGACAAACTCCTAGCCATGCAGTCCTGGAGCTCAAGAGGCACCAGAAGACAGAGGAACCCTGGTTGGTTTCTCTGACTCTCATTGTGCTTGTCTTTGTTTTTGACCCTCTCAGCTTGGTTCCCCAGGAAAGTCTAAAACACATGAATGCATTTTAAAGAGTCCATTAATCTGAGTATGACTGGACATTGGTCTGCTCGTCTTCTGAAGTGGGCCACAGGCTGTGTTCGCTCTTCGTCTTTGTTGGTCAGCCTGCCCATTTTCTCCAATAAATGACACCTACAACATGAATCTACTTCCCAGTTGATTCAGTAAGAGCCGGGTGCACAAAACATGTGTCAGGCCAAGCCAGACCAAGTTCCATCACGGAATGGGGATTTGAGCACAGGATCCCACTACTAGCCATCAAGCTATGGACAATTGGGAGCTGCTCGGAGAACAAGGCAGTTTTCTCTAAGAGTGGAGCCCCTGGGAAGCTGACTACATGCCAGTGGGAGATCGCACATCCAAAAATATTTGGACAGCATAAATTCGTCTTCTAAAAAGAGAGAGAGAGGGAACATGACAGGTGGATAGTGGAATATAGGGAGATTGATAGGGGGTCATAGGGGGTGGATAGAGAAGTGGATGGGGTGGATGGGGGACATAGAGGAGTGTATAGGGGTTGGGTAGGGAGGTAGATGGGGGTGCATGGGGGTGGATAGGATGGTGGATCTGGGGAGAGTTGGGGAGCAGAGAGTAATATGATCAAATGACACTATGTGAAATTTTCAAAGAACTAACTTATTTTTTTGAAAGAATGAGGAGCCAGGTGTGCTGGAGCACACGTGTAACCCCAGAAAGCTGCGTGTAATGGTTCTGTGCTTGTGGTACGAGGAGACGGGATTTAGCACTCAAGGCTGTTCATTGTAGCTGCATTGCCAGTTTATGAGAAGTCTAGGCCACCCGAGGACCTCATTTCAACAAACAAATATAACTTAAACACCAGAAAAAGCAGAACAATTCTAAGAGTTTATGATTTCTCTCTTTTGCTGTTGTCTCAACTACATCTGACTCAACACTAATAAAAAGATCTATCAACATTCCTTCTCGGGATTCTGGGAGGGTTCTGCATAGTTTTCATGGAAGCAACAGCTCTTTTGGTTTTGCTTTATATTTATATTTCATCACAATTGCATGACGTGGCTGCAGTAACAAACCAAGTAACAAGCTTTGGAACAAATGGAGCCAATTCATAGTAAGCAACCATTTCAAGTGTTGAGAATAAAAGATGTGTAACTTTCTAGAAATTAAAGGAACCTTCTTAGGTCTGCATGTTTGGGGCATCAGCCACTGCATTTTAGCCGGTAGAACAAAGAATGCCAGTTCCGTCATGTAGCTTCAAAGGAACCAATGTAGAGACCTACTAAGCTGCTGGCTTGAGCTCTAGCATCATGAGAGCCTCCACTGACTGTGCATTCTGTGCCTCGGGCATTGCACACCCCTGACTAGAAACCCCAGAGCCAGTAGGGAAAGTCTCCATAGCCAGACCAAACGGGAATCTTCCATCTAAGTTATCTGACTGCAGTAGCGTTGTGCTACAGATTAAGAAAGTACTAACAGGAAGTCGTCCTGTGGCATTTCAGCTGGCTTCATCTCGGCTTAAAAGATGGCCGCTGTCTGAAAGTCACATCTCTTTAGGGCTGCTCTCAGAACCCACCCACCTCTATGTGGTCAGGATCGTCTTCTGCCGCCCCGCTGTCTTCCTCTGGGTTCTATCTGGGTTGTAAAACAAACAAAACTATTCTTAAAAATACAAGCCATACGTTATAGCGGAGCCACTTATTCTGTATTTGGGTTTTTTAAAGTTTAGCATTTGAACAGCATCCCAAGTTGTAAAAAGCAGTAATTTCCAGACATTTGAGGTCTGATTCACCAACATTACTGTAATTAACGGACAACCTGTATTTGTTCACTGCGCTTTCTCCCAGCTCACCAGAATGGTTTATAAACAGTACAGTTAGACATTTAGAAACCAGCTTCTCTTCAGCTGTTAGTGCTTTCAGGAGTTGGTGCTCAGGCATCTCCGAGGCTGATGCTGTGAGAATCTCCAAACGCTGAATCTGTAGATCTGCGTCTGTGGGACGTGAGCTGTGCTCACAGGCGAGGGTAGGCAGCTGGGAAACGCAGGTGACGGGGCTAGAGTAGCTGGGCAGCCTCCTCACAAGGGTGGCGCTCAAGCGTGATGCCTTTGTTGGTCTCCATCATGACTGAATTTTGACTGAGGCAATGGTATTAAGCCTGTTCTTCCTTCCAGCACTAATCGTCATTAGAGATGATGACTGATCCCAGCAATTATGAAACCATTCAAAAGGCATCTGTCTGGGCTGAGTTAGCAGGATGGATGTGGGTTTTGAGCTCTCAAGTAACCAAGCAGGTCTTTAATAATGGGTGTGATGATTTCAGGATGCTTGTTCACCCTCCTGAACACACACACCAAGTTTTCTGTTAGTTTTTGAGACAGTCTGCTGTAGCCCAGGCCTGCCCTTGAACTTCCTCTGAAGTCAAGGATGACTTTGAACTCTTGATCCTCTTTTCTTTGTCCCCCAGCAGTTGGGATCACAGTCACCTGATTTTAGACAAAGCGCTGTCCAACCGAGCCCCAGCCCGGGCTTTCGCTGTGTTGCCTGAGCCTTCAGTACTCTTTCTCCACAGGGCCGGCTGTGGTGAGCTGGGCTTGTATGCGCTCTGGGACCTGAGCATCCAGGCACCGAGGCACCGTACAGTGAAGTCAGGGGAGTTGTAGTGACATTTCATTTGTATTTAAATAAAGCTTCCCTGAAGTTCAGAGAGTAGAACAGCTGCACTCATCAGCCTTACAGACCAGGCAGTGGTGACACAACCTTTAATCCCAATAGCCACACTAGTCGCCATAGAAACCAGGTGATAGTGGTACACGCCTTTAATCCCAGCCCTAGAAAGGAATATAAAATGGGAGGAGACAGCTCTCAGACACAGCCTCATTCTGAGATTCCTGGAGACAGGAGAGCCAGTAGCTGGCTGTTTTGCTTTTTTGACCTTCAGATTGAACCCCAATGTCTGTCTGTGGTTTTTTATTAATCGTGCTGCAGGGAATGGTTTCTCAGTTTGCATAAGCCTCCAACCCTGATTAGTAAGAGCAAGCAGGGAGCCTGGTGTGTACCATCCGCAGCATGGTGACCTCGGTGACAGAGGTTTTCCACAGGCTGCCCTTTTCCAGTGCTGTTAATCCTCAAATCCCCCCACTAGTGCGGATGCCCCCATAGAAGGATGGGAAGGCTGTGATGTAGGGAATCTCAGTGCTTTGCCTTGGGGCCACACAACGGGTGAGGAGCAAGAGCAGCCTGGGGGATTTGTTCACTGTGCTCACGGCTGCAGGAGGGTCATAGTCTGGAACTCAGCCTGGGGCCCTCTCCACTCCAGCCTGGTTTCTTTCTCCTGTGCCCCTCACTAGGACATGTAACTTCATCTGAGTCCCTTGTGTTCTCCCCATCCCTTCTGCAGACAATCTGCAGATGACAGAGTTCCAGGATGGCCTCAGGTGCTCTTCTGTGGACAAGGACCTGGAGAATAACTTATTTCAGAAACCAGCTGTGACAAATGGCCCTCTGTCCCCCAGCACTCCAGATCCTTGACTTCTAGAGGTGGATTGTTCAGCTCTGTTTTCCTTAGCCAGTGGTGTGCCATCTGAAACAGGAGCTGGAGGAAAATACCCATGCTGTTAATACATCCTCCCTCTCCCTCCCTCCTCCTTTCTTCTCTTCTCCCCCTCCCTCCCTTTCTCCTCCTCTTTATCTGAGACAGGGTATCACTTTATATCCCTGGCTGACCTGAAACTCATTATATAGAATATGCTAGCCTGGAACTCACAGACATCAGCCTGCTTCTGCCTCCTGTGGGAAGTATGCCCAACCACATTCTGCCATGGAACATTCTGCTATTTCCTATGAGTTCTAATGTTTCCCATCCTATTTTATTTCCACTTTCAAAAATTGTTGGTCACAACTCCAACATTAATTTTATATGTATTTAATTGAACCCCCCTCTCCTGCGTCACGTTGTAAAATGCACAAGGACAGGAAGACACTCTTCTGCCTCTATAACTGACGGTCCTTTCCTCTGGTCACTTGGTTCTTTTTGCTCTGCCATTATCTCGAGAAAATTTCCTTTTCTTTCTGTGCTGCGAAACAGTTTCATCTAAGGAATAAGGGAATACAAGTCTCCCACCTTCCTTCTTTCTCTTGGGGTATTCCACACTGCGGGGACAGGTTAACAAAGTTTCACAGGACACTTCTTTGTAATGTCTCTCTTGTTTCACTTCTTTTCCATGTGGACAAACATTTCTGCCTTATTCTTTTGTCCTAAATATTTCAGAATTTGCTGCTGCTTTAGAATAAAGAGTGCTCAGCTGGACCACCTCAGACAAGTAAGAGATAATGGAAAGCAGAATTAGAAAGTGTTTCCAGAGCCCTGGGTGTAGAGTCTCTTATAGGAATCCCGTGTGAATGTTGCATGCGTGGGGTCAAAGGACAATGCAGAGTCCTCTCTCCTGGCTCTGGAAGGTGGGCAAAGCAGTGGATGACAGTGGGAAACCACTATCTGGACCAAGCCAGCGTAGGGACTGTGGCTCCTTTGGCTCTCCACTAGCACGGTGCAGCCGAGTCTCGCTTCTCTCCTGCAGACTTCTTGGAAGGCCATGGCATTGACTGACGTAGATGTAAAGCTTCCCAGTGTCTCTTCCTTGGTTTAATTTTACTCTATAATATTAAAACAGTGGTGAGTTAGAGGCATGGTAGTCTTAATCTTCTGAGTATGTATGTATATATATATATGTATGTATGTATACATGAGACAATAATCTCAATTGTAGACTCTACACTCTTAAGTATTTGTAAATCTTTTTTCACTTGTTTCTTATATTTATTTTTGTTATTTAAAACAATTTTAAGTCTAAATATATTTTGATCATATTCTTCCCCTCACCCAAGTTCTTCCAGATAATCTCCCCTCTTTGGCCACCCAACTTTAAGTTCTTTCTCAAATAACAAACATAAACAACAGTGCCACAACAAACCCCCCTAAACCAAGAAAGCAAAATAAAACCATGCTTTCCTCCCCGAAAAACCCACCAAATTGTAATCAAATAAAACCACACATAAAAAGCCTGTGTGAATCCATTATATGCTGGTCAACTACCCCTTAACATGAAGGCTGTCCTGCGGTGGTTGATAAATTCAGGGTCACTCTAGTGGAGAAAACTGATTTCCCTCTCCCAGCATATTTAAGTGACAGTTCAGTGGTTAACCTGTACCCTGGTGGCTACATTCATTCATTCACTCACAAAAACTGTAAAATAAAGCTATCTCTTTAATGTGGTAAACAAGACAAACCAACAGAAGAAAAAGAACCCAAGAGAAGGCCCAAGAGTCAGGGCCGACTTGTTTGTTCAATCAGGAATCCCATAAAACACTAAACTGAAAGCCATAGCTTACACACACAGGACCTGGTGCACACCATTATAGTCTCTGAATGCTGCCCCAGTCTCTGTGAGGTCACATGAGCTGTTTAAATTTTATCTTATTATTATTGTTTTATTGTTTTTATTGAGCTATATATTTTCCTCTGCTTCCCTCCTTTCCTCCCCCTTCCCCTTCTACTCCCTCCTGTGATCCCCATGCTCCCAGTTTACTCAGGAGATCTTGTCTTTTCCTACTTCCTATGTAGATTAGATCCATGTGTGTCTCTATTAGTGTCCTTGTTGTTATGTACGTTCTTTGGGATTGTAGGCTGCTTTTCTTTGCTTTGTTATGTCTTATGAGTGAGTACATATGATATGGTATTTCTGGGTCTGAGTTACCTCACTCAATATGATGTTTTCTAGATTCATTCATTTGCCCACAAATTTCAAGATGTCATTATTTTTTCTTCTCTGTAGTACTCCATTGTGTAAATGTACCACTTTTTCCTCATCCTTTCTTTGGTTGAGGGGCATTTAGGTTGTTTCCAGGTTTTGGCTATGAAACATAATGCTGCTATGAACATAGATGAGCACATGTCCTTGTGGTACGATTGAGCATCCTTTGGGTATATACCCAAAAGTGATATTGCTGGGTCTTGAGGAAGATTGTTTCCTAATTTTCTGAGAAATTGTCATACTGGTTTCTAAAGCAGCTGTACCAGCTTACACTCCCACCAGCAATGGAGTAGTGTTCCCTTTACCCAACATACTCTCCAGAATAAACTGTTATCAGTGCTTTTGATCTTGGCCATTCTTACAGGTGTAAGATGGAATTTCAGAGTTTTTTTTGATTTGCATTTCTCTGACAGCTAAGGATGTTAAGCATTTCCTTAAGTGTTTTTCAACCATTTTAGATTTTGTTAAGTTGAATATTCTCTCTCTGCTATTTGGTTAGTTTGGATAAAGGTTTGTCAGTTTTCTCAAAGAACCAATTTTTGGTCTTTTTGATTCTTTATATTGTTTCCTTTGTTTCTATTATATTGATTTCAGCTCTCAATTTGATTATTCTTGCTGTCTAGTCCTCCTGGATGAGTTTGCTTGTTTTTGTTCTAGGGTTTACAGGTGTTCTGCTAACTTACTAGTGTGAATTTTTTTCAGTTTCTTTATGTAGGCATTTAGTGCCATGAACTTTCCTCTTAACACTGCTTTTATTGTGTCCCATGAATTTGGTATGTTTTGTGGGTTCATTTTTATTGAATTTTAGGAAGTCTTTAATTTCTTCCTTGACCCATTGGAGATTTAGGTGAGAGTTTTTAATTTCCATGTGTTATGGGCTTTCTGAAATTAGTGTTGCTGTTGAATTCTAATTTTAAGACATGGTAATTGATAAGATACATGGGTTATTTTTTTTGTTTGTTTTTCCTTCAATTTCTTTGAGGTAATTTTTTATTTTCTCTTTAAGGGCCTCAAACATTCTCCTAAAGTTATTTTTCAGGTCATTTTCTTCTGCTTCATCTGTATTGCGGTGTTCAAGTCTTGCTATTGTAGGGCCGCTAGTTTTTGTTGGTGTCGTGTTGCTCTTTGTGGTGTTGTGTTTTCTCACCTTGCCTGTTCACCTTTTCCTCTGATTGGTGTAGTTGAGGCTGGGTCTCTGGTAGTCACTCTTCCAGGTACCAGAGGATCCAAAACTCAGATGGTAGAGTCAGGGCCATGGTTCTAGTCACCCTGGAGGTCACTTAGCATTCCTGGTATTCGCTCTGCACTTCCGGGGGTCACTCTGCAATCCTGGAGGTCTTTTGGCCTGAACCCACAGAGGTCACTTGTTTGAGCCTGCTCCCACGGAGGTCACTGGCTGGGGCCTTCTCCCCTGGAGGTTGCTGGCTCAGGCCTGGTCCTGCTAAGGTGGTTTGCTCAGGCCTGCTTCAGACAAGGTAACTGGCTCAGGCCTGATCCAGTGACCGTTGCTGGCTGGAGCCTGGTCCTGCAAAGGTCACTTACTCAGGCATGCTCTGGCAGATATTCCTGGCTCAGGTCTGCTCCTTTGAAGCTTGCTGGCCTGGTCCTGGTCATGTGGAAGTCACTGGCTTGGACCTGCTCCTTCAGAGGTCACTCACTTGGGCCTACTCCTGCAGAGGTTCTTGGCAGGCTGCTCCAATGGAGGTCACTGGCTCAGTCCTGCTCCCAGGGATGTGCCTGGCTCAAGCCTGCTTCTGTAGAGGTGGCTGACCTGGTCCTGGTCCTGTGGGAGGTCACTGGCTCCCACCAGCTCCCGCAGAGTTCACTCACTCAGGCGTGCACCTGTAGAGGTTGCTTGCTTGGCCATGGTCCCACAGTGTTCACTGGCTCAGGCCTGCTCCCTCAGAGGTTGCTCCCTCTTACCTGCTCCCATGGAGTTCACTGGCTCAGGCTGGTTCCTGCAGAGGTCACTGGCCTGGGTCTGGGCCTGCAGAGGTTGCTGGCTTGGGCCTGCTCCCATGGAGGTTGCTGGCTCATGGTTCCTCTGGCAGAGGTCACTGGCTTGGGCCTGGTTTTGTGTAGGTTGCTGGCTTGGGCCTGCCTTAGCGGAGGTTGCTCACTTGGACCTGGTTCTGCAAAGTTTGCTGACTTTGGCAGGTCCCAGGTTGTTGTCTCAGGTCTGCTGCCTCCGAGGTCACTCGCAACCTAGTACCTGCCCCTGCAGAGGTCACTGGCTTGGGCCTGCTCCTACAGAGGTTCCTGGCTTGGCTTTGATCTCTGAGCATGGAGAATCTTGTTTTCTTAGTATTCTTCATCCCCTCTGACTCTTACGCTCTTTCCACCTCCTCTTCCTTGGGGTTTTCTGAATTCTGAGGGGAGGAATTTGATGGAGATATCTCACTTAGGGCTGAATATTCCAAGGTCTCTTTCTCTGTGTGCATGATGTCTGGCTATGGGTCTCTGCATTTGTTCCCATCTGATGCTGGAGGAAGCTTCTCTGCTGATAGCTGAGTAAGGCACTGATCTAAGAGTGTAGCAGAATATCAGTAGGAGTTGTTTTATCATTGCACTTTTTCTTTGTTTATACCTGTATTGGTTGGTTTTCCCCATAGGCCCCTGGGCTATCTAGTCTCCAGTTTGGTCGCCCAGGCAGTGTTGGGTATGGGTTACATCTCATGGAGCGGACCTTAAGTCAGATCAGTTATTGGTCACTCTCACAAGCTTTGTGCCACCATCGCCCTGGAATATCTTGCAGATAGGACACCATTATAGATGCAGAGGGTTTATGGCTGATTTGGTATTTATGTTTCTCCTTTGACAAAATGCAGGGTACCTTCCTATAACAAAGATGGTGTGGTGTAGGGGTGCAGATTTTATGTAGGCTCCAGGTTGACATCTACATATTCAGTAGAGGTATTGTCGCATTGTCTTCAGCAGTAGGACCTTGCCGTCAGTGTGTGGAGAGCAACCTATAGTCTTGCCAGCAGCCTGGGTTGTCTGGGGATTCACATAGTACCTCTTTGGCCAACAACTCAATTAGATGTAACCCAGTCCTGGTACTGGAAGCTTTGTTGGGTGGCAAGAGATGTCCAGTTGGGATTCTCTCCCCCATTATTTGGCAATCTCATTTAGATTGTCTTCACATTTATATAATATTTTAGGAAGTTTCTACTGTATTTAGTCTCCATACAACTCATATGCCCCTTAATTTTAACTGTGAACTTTCATACATACATTTACTTGGAAAGGCATGATCCCTGTTCCTCTGCCCTCAGCAGATCCTTAGGGGAGAGGTGTTCATGCATTCGGAATAGTTTCTGAGGTGAGATGAACATAACCTGCTCTCCACAGAACCCTAGTCGCTTGCTTCTTTCCATTCCCAGTGTGGAGAGTGGGTGACGTGAAGCCTGGAGAGCCGTTCTGTTCCTGGCTGTTGTTCAGTAGCCTGCAGCTTTTGCAGAACAGCCTAGGATGGCACAGTGATCTCCCTCAAAGCGGAGCCAGTCCTCTGCTGGGGCCCAGTCTAAACTCCAGGGCGCTGGGTACGTTGTCCTTGACTGAATATTTACTAATCACTCTGCTAGGTGAAAGGCCGCCCCTGGACTGTGGCCAGGGCAGTGCAGGAAGCATGGCATAGGTACAATTGTCATGGCCTGCATGCTATGAGAACTTGTGGAGTTGGCTACACACAGACCCTGGCTTCTGTGTTTTATTTTGTGGCATCATTTGTACTGAACAAACCTGCACACCTTTTCTTCATACTCTTATTTGATGTTAAGAAGAACAGAAGTGTCTATTGTTCTTTAAAAAGAATATGATGATGGGATGCCCCGGGCGGCCTGCGAGCCAGGCAGAGGCTGCCGCCAGAGCAGTGCAGGGTCCCCGGGAGAGCGGCAGAGTCAGGCGGCTGGATGCGGTGGACGGCAGAGTAAATGGACATAAGGCTATACATAAAGCTAAACATTTATTATTTAGAGGAGAGGGAGATATTTATTACTTAAAAAGAGGAAATCAGAGAGACGTAAAGAGAAACATAGGGAGAGACAGAGACACATGTGCACACAGCAAGAGATGGACAGAGAAAGGGAAAGCCAAGATGGGGTCAGAAGTGGCTGGAAGTGGGCGTGGTTAGCCCTTAAAGGGACCAGAGCATAAGGAATAACAGTGTCATTTGTCTGAATCCACACAGCTAGTTTGTGGCAGTGCCAAGACCAGAACCCAGGCTCTTGGCCTCCGTTCTCAAAGGTGAAAGCTGCCTGTGTGGTCCCTGCCTCAAGGCAAGAGTTTGACAGCACTTCCCACGGGGCAGCTGTGAACCCCGGTGGGTGGCTTTATCCCCAAATGACACCATAATCTACTAGATTGAATGCCTTGAGGGGAGCTCTTTAGGCTTTTTCCACTTTGCCCTTGAGAGAAGTTTATGTAATCATGGGTGTGATAGTTTTTATCAGATTTCAACTTGACTCAGAATTGCCTAGGAAAGGAGCCTGTGAGGGGTCATCTAGATTAGGTTGCCCCTGGGCGTGTCTGTCAGGGGTCATCTAGTTAGGTTAGCCCTGGGCATGCCTGTGAGGGGTCATCTAGATTAGGTTAGCCCCTGGGCGTGTCTGTCAGGAGTCATCTAGATTAGGTTAGCCCCTGGGCATGTCTGTCAGGGGTCATCTAGACTAGGTTAGCCCCTGGGCATCCCTGTGTGGGATTTCATTGACTAGATCAATTGGGGTAGGAAGAATCCCTAACATGGATGAGCTCCATTTCAGGGCCAGCCTGTGTCCTGACCACATTAAACAGAACTAGAGAAATGAACATAGACATTCACTACTCTCTGCTTCTTGACTCTGAACACAGTATGGCCAGCAGCTTCCCTCATGCCCTGGGTCAAGTCATCCCTTTATCCCTTAAATCTTCACGTCATAGCAGTGGGATGTAACTAAGATGTGGAGTACATGGGTGAGTGAAATAAACATTTCCCGGTAATAAAAAGAAATGTACATTAAAGCAATTCCTTGGTGTGCTTATAACTTTACCATTTATTAAAGAAGAAAGCAAATTTGCATACTAATGAGATGGGTGTGCTTGTTGATTTTTTTTTTAAGAATTAAATCTTTGCTGCATATCTAATACCATAAGACATGGGGCATATTCAGTGTTTTTCAGAGTTGATTGACAGTTGGATTTTATACCACCGTGCTGAGAACACCACTTCACATAAATGTATAACACAAAACAGCTGAAGGGTGTTTAGAAGCATTTCAGGAACTGTTAGGAATTTTGTCCCATCCTAAACCAAAATTCATGGAATGATTTTTTTTTTTAAATCAAACTCAATTCAACAACTCCAACAGCAGTTTTAAGAATCAAACCTTTGAACAAAATCCAGCTGAAAGATTTACTAATCTGATATTTGCTTGCTTAGTTAGGCGTGATGATAGGGAAATGTTCAAAGCCTTGGTTTTCCGTAATTAAATCATCATGTTTCTATAAGAGCAGAAGACTTTATATGTATAATAAAAGCACTACAGTTCCTGGTATAAGGTAGCCTAGACTCTGAACCCAGGTGTCCCAGGCAGTTCATTGGTGTTCGCTGTTGTTGTGTGGCGTGCCTGTGTGCACAGTGTGCGGTGTGAGCACACTGTGATCAGAACCAAGGCTCCAGGGGCACTCCATGGTGCAACACAGGCAAGCACCACCAGAAACACCTCAGGTTCACCACAAATTTGAGTTCTAATTAAATTTTGGTCCTTGAATGTTTGGAAACTTTATACCCACTGGCAAGCTTTCTGCGACTTCACATTCAGTTAAACTTCCCTATCTGTGGTCACCACTTAGAACCCTTTACCCGGTGGCAAGCTTTCTGCGACTTCACATTCAGTTAAGCTTCCCTATCTGTGGTCACCACTTAGAACCCTTGTTGAAGGCAAGACAGCTGCCCCAACTTCTATGGTTTACAGTTCACCAATATCATTCTGGTGTGACTTAGGTAGAACAATTGTGGTTTGAATGAGAATGGCTCCCATAGGCTCATATATAGAAATGTTTGGTCCCTGGTTGGTGGAACTGTTTGGGTAGGATTAGGAGGTGTGGCCTTGTTGGAGGAGGTGTGTCACTGGGGTAGGCTTTTTTCAAAAGCCACATGCCATTTTCATTTAGCACTCTCCCTCTCTGTCTCTTTTTCCTCCCTCCTCCCCTCCCTCCTCCCCTCCCTCCCTCCCTCCCTCATGTTTGTGAATCAGGGGGTAAGCTCTCAGCTACTGGCCTGCCTATTGCCATGCTCCCTGCCATGATGGCCATAGACTCTAACCTTCTGAACTATGAGCCCCAGAAGTAAGTGCCCTCTTCTACAACTTGCTTTGGGCATAGTGCTTTGTCACAGTAATGGAAAAGTAACTGTGTGTGTAGGAGGTAGTAGGTGTGAAGACAGTGTGGGGCGGTGGTTCGCCCATCAGATGGGCACACTCTGGGCTCTTCAAAGCAGAGAGCATGTTTTTTTTTGTTTTTGGTTGATGGTGGGGATTTTTTTTCTTCACCTGGAAAATGTTAGCATTTAACAACCACCCTGGGTGACTTCAACCTACCAGAACACAGGCATCTCCAGCACCCGTAATCTTTTTCCATTTCTTCTACTGAAGAATTTGGCCCCCATGTGCCAGGCTGCTTAGGGAGCTTTCCGCTCCCCAGACCTTTGTAGTAGCCTGTTCGCAACATGTCAGTGATGCAAGCAGCTATAGTTTTGTGTCTCTTTGTTTGGCAGCATGTATGGTCTGCTTGCTGACCAGTGTCTATAGTTTATCCAGACTGACAGACAGAGGCTCTGCTTTCTTGTTAAGTGGTAATGCCTCGTCCCAGCTTTCTTCGGTGACCTTGTCAGAGTTGACCCTGCGGTGAAGTTTGCCTCCAGCATCTCCTGGCCTCCTGGGTACTGGTGGTGCTTCTAATACTGCTGTGGCCATGACTCCCATGGCTCCCAGAGTTTCTAAGTCCTCCTCAGTCTGGATGGCATGGCAGCAGCCAAAACAAAAGAGGGAGGCGTCTGCAAAGTCTCCTCAGTCGCTGCTGAGTGCCAGAAATAGCTCAGTCTGTGGACTTTATACAGGACATGTAAACCATACCCTCTTCCCAGCCTCCCTCTCTCTAGCTTGGATAGTTGACAAGAAGAGACGGGAAAGCCGTAACTCTAGCTTCTGTGTCCCAGTGTGTGTGTGGCCCAGTTAGAGGAATATGAATGGATATCAGGAAAATTAAATGAGATTCCATTTTAGATTCAGAAATTGATGGGTTTAACCATAGACAAATTGAAACGCATTTCTCTAGTTCTGTTAATGGGGAAGGAATGTCTTTCTTGTTGAAACGAAAATGCTTGATTTTTTTTCTAACCATACCAATTCCTGCCATTTCTTAAGTGTTTCTGATTTCTACTTGGCAAAGGAGGTAGGCATGTTGTAAGGTTTGATTTGTGTTGTGTATAACTGCTAGGTCAAGACTTCTTTAAAATGATAGGCATTTTGAATTGTAGCACGGCACGAGTATCACAGATTTCCCAGGGGGTCGGGACAGGCCTTGGGGAAGAGTCACAAAGACTCGATGATCCAAGGAGCTTGTCACCTGTGCAGGGCATCCTGAGCGTTGACTGCTGGAGCGGCAGCGCTCAGAGGTGGGAGAGGAGGCCGCTAGGCAAAGGGCCATTCTCGTGGGGCTGAAACAGACTCTTGGTTTGTGGGCTTCATCCAGTTGCAGAGGCACTGGTGTGCAGGTGAAGGAGTTCCCCCAGATGGTTCACCCATTGCTTCCTCACCAGAGTCTCTCAAGAACAGTTCCTCTAGCTTGATTGTCATTCTGCTGGGCTTTGAGACTTTTGTGTGTGCATCTGTCATCCCGCTGGAGGCTGTAGACAGTATTTTAGCCATATTTGGATCGACCACATATGGATGGAGCCAGTAAGTGTTGTTGACTTAAATCAAAATACAGGGTCTGAATGGCTGGACAGTGCCTTTGAGGACCGGGGTAAGAAGTGGGAGCTGCCAGCTATGGAATGACCCACCACCAAAGGAACCCCAGGTTCTTTTCCCCTTGGGGATCAGATGGGAAACTGGCAAGTGAGAAGTGTTACATTGCCTGAGTGCAGAGTGCAGGAACCCAGGAGGGAATATGCATGAAGTAGTCAATTTGGAAAGGTTTGCTGTGTGATCTCTTAGAGGTAGTGGCTGGCAGGGCCCATAGGTCTTCTGTAGAGGGACCCTTCACTGATACTGTGTGTCAGAAGGTGTTTTCAGTGAAGTCTTTTCTTGGTAAATGAGCTTAGGGATTTTCCATGTGCATCTGACTACAAGCGAACCCCAACTGGATTTTATAACTGAGGAATTTCAGGAGGTGGCTTCTGACTTCAGGCTTCACTCAAATCAGGGGCTTAGAAATTGGCAATAGGGCCTGGTGACTTCTTCCATCTGATTTGGTGTCTGAATTTGTTGTCTGACTCACTTTCCCTGCCCCCAATTTTTGACTGAACCTTCCTTGGCTTTTCTCTCAGCTTCAGACTTACAGTCTTTGAGGTTAAGTCCGCAGCCAACTTCTTATCTGCTGCTGATGTGCAAATTCTCGGATTAGTGCTGACTGGACCTGGCTGGTGTGGTTGGGACCTTTGCCTGCCCTGAGCCAGCTGCCCAGCTCCTAGGCCAGCTCCCAGGCCAGCTCCTGTAGTCTTGGAATGAGAGCAAGGGATGAAGTTGTTCCTGGAGAATGGGTAGGGTACTGTCACCTGGGACTTTGCTGGATGGCAGGGACTTTCAGGATTGCATCTGAAATGACTGCTCTCTGCTAATGATCCACGGGAGCTCCACCAGCCTCCTCTGCTCCTGGCTGAGACATTCTCCTGCTCAGAGACCAGATGTCTTTGAGGCTACCCTGCTGGCCTCTTCATTTGTCATTTCTGGGCATATTGGGGACAGCTTCCTAGGCAGGGCATGTTGGGGACAGCTTCCTAGGCAGGATTCTCCCCCACCTGGTGGTTACAGGGTCTCTGGACTGCCATGGGATCTCGGGAGAAAGCTTTCTAGAATCACAGAGGCCTTTGTAAGGGCTGCATCTTTGCATACCCCCATAGACAGGGACACTGTCTCTCCTCTGGCCTTCTTCAGGGCAGCATTTGACCATGTCACATGGCACAGTTTGCAAAGCTCCCACTGCTCTGTCTAGCAGGATTTTCACTGTAATTTGGTTAGACACAGCCAGCTTGACTTATTCCTGTTTTCCAGGTGAGGGAACTGAGAATTAGGAACGGTAAATAGACAGGGTGGCACAGGAATTGGGCTCAGGGGACCCAAACGTCATGTAAAATATATACTTTTAAACCAAAAATGAGGAAAAGCAAGGACACATTGACTATTGAAGCCATTTTTTTTCATGTAAATGTGCCATTAAATTACCCAAAGAGGGCCTCTACTTCACTGGAGGTTGCAGGGAACCAAATTAGCTTTCTCTGCAGCCATCTAGTTTGGAGCAGAGGCCACCTGCCTGTGCTTCACCCACTAGCATTTACTAGGGTTTGCACTGACTTATCAAAATGGAGCAAGAGCAGCCAGTGCCCCCACCCCCCCAGGACCACCTCTTGAGCTGTGAGGCAGTAAGTGGGATTGTCTCGGGCTTCTCAGCCAACATGTGCTCTGTGAACTCGGATGACCCAGACACTTGGGGAAATAACAGCTGGTTTTGGTTCTTGCTACCCTGGAATGCTGTCTTTGGGGGTCTCCGAGATCTACCAGGAACTCCCGGTGTAGCCCTTGTTTGAGCTTTGCCTTGCATGCCTGGTAAATTGTAGTTTCCCAGCTGGATGAGACCATCTAATTGTGCGTGCTCTTTTTACATAGGAGAAAGGGGGGCCAGCCCTGCCACCTGCATGTAAGGCCTCTCATACCTTCATCTCTTTTTTCCGTCCTCGTTCATCATACCCCTGACTCAGAGGACACCTGCCGCCATTTGTACAGTTTCTTTTTAACATCAACGGCCTAGTGCCCTGGCCCCACCATGAGGCCCAGGTAGAGGGCAAGTGACTGGCACCCAAGTGCATGTTTCCCTGCAACTGGGCAAAAGCGAAGGGGTCCTGGTGTTGTAGACCCTATCAGCGGGAAGGGATACTTAATCCTGGTTAGTCAAAATGTGTAGCTTTACCCACTGACTTGCTTATAGATATCAAGTGTGTAGCCCACTTACTATTCACTTAAAGATACTGAAGGTCTAACAATGTGATCTGCCTTGGAAATTCATGACACACGAAGCAGAAATGACCCCAGGCCCTATAGGCTTGGTCAGTTTTTGAGAGACAGTATTAGAGAGGTAATTTTGAAAAGTTGTTTTAGACTGATAAAGACTGTACATATTTATGATATAACATGTTTTAGTGTATAGATACATTGTAGAATGGGCAAGTTAAGCTAATTAACATACCCATATTTTCCTACATACTTTTTATGGCAAGAACATTAGACTCTTGTCTTAGCAGTTTCCCACCAGTCTCTTGGTTGTTACTCGTACTGTTGACGATGCCGTCCCAAGCTCGCTCCTATCTCACTGAAATTCAGCTTCCCTCCAACCACTACTCTGCTTAGTTCTCTGACTCCTTTAGGTGCCACATACAGTTGAGGTCATGAGTGTGTGTTTGCCTTTCTGTGCTCAGCTTATTTCACTGAGCATAAGGCCCTCCCTCTTCTCCCACACGTTGTAAATGATGGCCTCTCCTTCTTCGAAGAGTGTTTTTCTCTTCAAGGGAAGCACCTCTTCTTTATCTGCATCCTTGATGGACTCAGGTTAGTTCTACACCTCGACTGTTGTGTACCTTCCTGCAGTGAGCACGGCAGCACCCGACATGCTAATTTCATTGCCTTTGGTCATTTTGCTTGTGTGGAATTATTCTATCAAATGGTAATTTCATGTTAAGATTTCAATGGGATCTCATCTTGTTTTGCACTTGGTGGTGCTAGTTTATCAACTCACCAACTGCATGCAAGAATTTCTTACTTCCATGTTTGCCCCACACAATCTCTTGATTTTTGTATGATAGTCATTATTACCATCAGGTATGAAGTGCGATTTAGTTTGAGGTACAATTCTACTTATGTAATTTTTGCTTTTGATGCCTATACTTTTGAGGTAATATCTAAAAAGTCTTAGCTCAGATCAACTGTAAAGAAAGTTGCTCTTTTCTTCTAGTACCTTTTACCTAATATTTAATTTATGTTTTCACAATAATTAGTGATTTGAATATTTTTTCAGATTATTATTGATCTGGAAAATTATTTTTATTTATTTATTTATTTTTTAAAAAAACTATCTTTTCTCATTTTACATACCAATCCCTGTTCCCAGTTGCTCCCCTCCTCTTGCTCCTTTCACCTTCCCTCACCAACCTACCCCATCCATCCCTCAGAGAGGAATGGGAAGTCACCAAAGTCTAGCACATTGCTTTGAGGCAGGACCAAGCCCTCCCTACTATATCCAGACTGAGGAAGATATCCCTCCAAAGAGAATGAGTTCCAAAAAAAACCAGTACAAGCAGTAGAGATAAATCCTGGTTTCACTGCCAGTGGCCCCACAGTCTGCTCCAGCCATGTAACTGTCACCCATGTTTAGAGGGCCTAGTTTGATCCTATGCTGGTCCCCCTGCTGTCCTGCTGGAGTCTGTGGGCTCCCATTAGCTCAAGTAAGCTGTTTCAGTGGGTATCCCACCATGGTCTTGACTCCTTTGCTCATATTATTGTTCCTCCCTCTCTTCAACTGGACTTTGGGAGGTCAGCCCAGTGCTCCACTGTGGATCTCTGCATCTGCTTCCATCAGTTACTGGATGAAGTTTCTATGATGACATTTATGATAGTCATCAATATGATTACAGGACAAGGCCAATTCAGGCACCCTCTCCACTATTGCTTAGGGTCTTAGCTGAGGTCATCTTTGTGTATTTCTGGGAATTTCTCTAGTGCCAGAATTCTCGCTAGCCCCATAATGGCTCCCTCAATCCAAATATCTCTTTCCTTGCTTTTCCTCTCTGTCCTTCCCCCATCTCGACCATGCCATTCCCTCAAGTTCTCCCCCGTCCCCTCCTCCACTCTTCCCCTTCTGCCTTTCCTTCTCCCCCCACCCGTTCCCACGTTCCCAATTTTCTCAGGAGATCTTGTTTATGTATGTTTCTCTTAGGGTTCTCCTTGTTACCTAGCTTCTCCCGGCTTGTGGACTGTAGGCTCCTTATCCTTTGTGTTGCGTCTAATACCCACTTCTGAATGAGTACATACCATGCTTTTCTTTCTGGGTCTGGGTTACCTCACTCAGGATGGATTTTGTTCTAGTTCCATTCATTTGCATGCGAATTTCAAGATGTAATTGTTTTCTCCCTCTGAGTGGTACTCCACTATGTAAATACACATTTTCTTTATCCGCTCTTCGGTTAGGAGCATCTAGGTTGTTTCCAGGTTCTGGCTATTACTAATAATTCTGCTGTGAACATAATTGATCAAATGTCCTTATAGTATAATTGAGCATCCTTTGAGTATATGCCCAAGAGTGGTATTGCTGGGTCTTAAGGTAGGTTGATTCCCAATTTTCTGAGAAATCACCATACATGTCTGTACAAGTTTGCATTTCCTCCAGCAATGGAGGAATATTCCCCTTACTATGCATCCTCTCCAGAATAAAGTATCATTTGGTGTTTTTGATCTTAGTCATTTGACTGGTGTAAGATGGTAGCTCAGAGTCGTTTTGATTTATATTTCCCTGATGGCTAAGGATGCTGAACATTTCCTTAATTGTCTTTAGGCCATTTGAGATTCTTCTGTTGAGAATTCTCTGTTTAGATCTGTACCCCATTTTTAAATTGCATTATTTGATATTTTGATGTTTAGTTTCTTGAGTTCTTTACATATTTTGGAGATCAGTCCTCTGTCAGATGTGTGGTTGGTGAAGATCTGTTTCGAGCAGGGCTGCCTTTTTGTCTTATTGACTGTGTCCTTTGCTTTACAGAAGCTTCTCAGTTTCAGAAGGTCCCATTTATTTACTGTTGCTCTCAGTGTGTGTGCAACTGGTGTTATATTTAGGAAGTGATTCCCTGTGACAATGCGTTCAAGTGTACTTCCCACTTTCTCTTCTATGAGGTTCAGTGTGGCTGCATTTATGTTGAAGTCTTTGATCCATTTGGTCTTGAGTTTTGTACACAGGGATAGATATGGATCTATTTTCATTCTTCTGCATGCTGACATCCAGTTATGCCAGCACCATTTATTGAAGATACTTTATTTTTTCCATTGTATATTTTAGCTTCTTTGTCAAAAATCAAGTATTCGTAGGTGTGTGGATTAATATCCAGATCTTCAATTAAATTCCATTGGTTCACCTGTGTGTTTTTATGCTAATACCAAGCTGTTTTCATTACTGTAGTTCTGTAATAGAACTTGATATCAGGGATGGTGATGTCTCTGGAAGTTCCTTTATTGTACAGGATTGTTTTGTCTATTTTGGGTCTTTTGTTTTTCCATATGAAGTTGAGTATTGTTCTTCCGAGGTCTGTGAAGAATTGTGTTGGAATTTTGATGGAGATTGCATTGAATCTGTTGATTACTTTTGGTAGGATTGCCATTTTTATTACATTGATCCTACCTATCCAAGAATATCTTTACATTTTTTAATATCTTTTTCAATTTCTTTCTTCAAATTTCTTCAAAATTTCTTTTCTTAAAGTTCTTGTTGAGTAGGTCTTTTACTTCTTTGGTTAGTGTTTCCCCAAGATGTTTTAGGTTATTTGTGGCTATTGTGAAGGGTGATGTTTCTCTGATTTCTTTCTCAGCCTTGTTATCATTTGTAAATAGGAGGGCTACTCATTTTTTTTTTAGTTGATCTTTTATCCTGCCACATTACTGAAGATGTTTATCAACTGTAGGAGTTCCCTAGTCAAATTTTTGGGTCACTTATATATGCTATCATATCATCTGCAAATAGTGAAAGTTTGACTTCTTCCTTTCCAATTTGTATGCCCTTGATCTCCTTTTGTTGTCTAATTGCTCTAGCTAGAACTTCTAGTACTATGTTGAATAGATAGAGAGAGTGGACAGCCTTGTCTTGTTCCTAATTTTAGTGGAATTGCTTTGAGTTTCTCTTCATTTAATTTGATATTGGCTCTCGGCTTGCTGTATATTGCTTTTATTATGCTTAGATGCATTTCTTGTATCTCTGATCTCTCCAAGACTCATGAAGTGGTGTTGAATTTTGTCAAATGCATTTTCGGCATCGAATGGGATGATCGTATGGTTTTCTTCTTTTAGTTTATTTATATGGTGGATTACATTGTTAGTTTTTTCATATGTTGAATCACCCCTGCATTACTAGGATGAAGCCTACTTGGTTGTGGTGGATGATTTTTCTGATGTATTCTTGCATTCCATTTGCCTGTATTTTATTGAGTTTGCATCTATGTTCATGAGGGAGTTTGGTCTGTAATTCTCTTTCTTGGTTAAGTCTTTGTGTGGTTTGGGTATCAGGGCAACTGTAGCCTCATAGAAAGTGTTTGGCAATGTTCCTTCTGTTTCTATTGTGTGGAACAATTTGAGGAGTATAGGTATTAGCTCTTCTTTTAAGTTTTGGTAGAAACCATTGGGCCGTGGCCTTTTTTTGGTTGGGAGGCTTTTGATGACTTCTTCTATTTCCTTACAGATAATAGGTTTATTTAAATTGTTCATCTGGTCTTGATTTAACTTTGGTATATGATACCTGTCCAGAAAATTGTCCATTTCCTTTATATTTTCCAATTTTGTGGAGTACAGGTTTTTGAAGTATGACCTGATGATTCTTTGGATTTCCTCAGTGTCTGCTTTTACATCTCCCTTTTCATTTCTGATTTTGTTAATTTGGATGCTTTGATTAGTTTGGATAAGGGTTTATCTATCTTGTTGATTTTCTCAGAGAACCAGCAGCTCTTTGTTTCACTGATTCTTTGGATTGTTTTCTTTGTTTCTATTTTATTGATCTCAGTCCTCAATTTGATTATTTCCTGTTATCTACTCTAAGCAGGGTGAGTCTGCTTCTTTTTGTTCTAGAGCTTTCACGTGTGCTGTTAAGTTGCTAGTGTGAGATTTCTCCACTTTCTTTGTGTAGGCTCTTAGTGCTATGAACTTTCCTCTAAGCACTGCTTTCATAGTGTTCCATAAGTTTGGTGATGTTGTGCATTCATTTTCCTTGAATTCTAGGAAGTCTTTAATTTCTTTATTTATTTCTTCCTTGACCGAAGGGGTGATTCCGCTGAGCATTGTTCAATTTCCATGAGCTTTTAGGCTTTCTGCAATTAGTGTTGTTGAATTCTCTCTTTAAGCCATGATGATCTTAATAAGATACAAGGGGTTATTTCATTTTTTTTGTATCTGTTGAGGTTTGCTTTGTTACTGAGTATGTGATCCATTTTAGAGAAGGTTCCATGAGGTGCTGAGAAGAAGGTATTTTCTTTTGTGTTTGGGTGAAATGTTCTATAGATGTCTGTTGAGCCGATTTGAGTCGTGACATCTGTTAGTTCTCTTATTTCTCTGTTTAATTTCTGTCTGGCTGACCTGTCTATTGGGAAGAGTCAGGTGTTGAAATCTCCTATTAGTAGTGTGTGGGGTTTGAGTGCAATTTAATCTTTAATAATGTTTCTTTTACATATGTGGGTGCTCTTGTATTTGGAAAATAGATATTCAGAATTGAGGCTTCGTCTTGAAAGATTTTTCCTGTGATGAGTATGAAATGTCTTTCTCCATCTCTTATGATTAATTTTAGTTTGAAATCTATTTTGCTAGATATTAGGATAGCTATACCTGCTTGATTCTTAAGTCCATTTGACTGGAAAATATTTTCCCAACCCTTTACTCTGAGTAGTGTCTGTCTTTGATGTTGAGGTTTGTTTCTTGTATGCAACAGAAGGATGGATCCTGATTTTGGATCCATTTTGTTAGCCAGTGTCTTTTTATAGGTGAATTGAACCCATTGATATTAAGAGGTATTAATGACAAGTTGTTGTTAATTCGTGTTATTTTTTGTTTTTAATGTGTGTGTGTTTCACTTTTTGGGGGTTTGCTGGTGTGAGATTATATGTTGCTTATGTTTTTGTGGGTGCAGCTAGCTTCCTTGGATTGGAGTTTTCCTTCTCGTACTTTCAGACTGGGTTTGTAGATTGTTTAAATTGTTTAAATTTGGTTTTGTCATGGGATATTTTGCTTTCTCCATCAATAGTGATTAAAAGCTTT